>NC_056726.1:334026245-334161245 GCF_019279795.1 Protopterus annectens
ATGCAGTGCTATCACGGCAGTCATATGTTTATAGGTCTACTTCTGTTGTTTGAATGCACACTTCATCAAACAATAGAAAGACAAGAACCACTTCAGTGAAAGTGCACTTAACCGAAAGTGCACTTTCCCTTAAATCAGTTAACCGAAGCACGGTACAGTGAGGATAAGGAAATATATCCTTTTCCCCCATTGTAGTTTGATCTCATGAGATCATACTACAGTGGGGAAAAGGGTATATTTCCTTATTCCCACTGTACTGTGTTCTGGTTAATGGATTTATGTGAAAGTGCACTTTCACTGAAGTGGATCTCAGCTTTCTGTTGTTCAAAGAAGTATGTCTTCGAACAACAGAAGTAGACCCATCTGGTAATGGACATCATTCACAATCAAGGGCAATGCCAACATGTATCCAGGGCTGTAGTATGACCAGTGCGACTCCTAGTAAAGCCATCTCTCATTGGTGAGTATGCTTGGGATGCTGAACCCTCTTCCTTGCATGCCATGGACCTGTCCAACAGATTATTGCAGAGTGATGCAACTACTGCTGAGGCGGTGTCCCAGCTGACATACACTCATACACCACAGCCCCAGTACATCACACACACACACACACACACACACACACACACACACACACACACACACACACACACACACACACACACACACACACACACACTAAAAGAATGTCTTCAGCAGCCCAAACACATGCTCAGTAATGACATTTATTAGTTAATAGACATAGTTGGTCCGTTTGTCTACTTCATTCTGTGGATTTCTGATGGTTGTCATCAGCCAAGGTTTCAAGGCATATCTGGCATCACATAATATTCCCCTTGGGAAGTCTCCCCTTGTAAATCATTGGTATGTGCCATATGTAGGCATCATGATAACTAACTAGGTGGTCTGCAGTCACATTGGAGATCATACCCTGTACACTACAGATCACCTGGCAGTTAATGGGAGTGATACTCTTTGCCATTTGTATACTTCCTTTTCAGTTCACCAGGTGGGGCCTTTATTAAAAATGTGGATACAGTCTGTAACCTCCAGTAACTCAGAAATATGAGGTATATCACAGAAGTCCCTCATGGTGTTTGCTCTCTCTTCTACAATATGTGAGAGCCACATATGCTCCCTGCATATGCTGAATCCTGACATCAAAAAACAGATGGATTCTTCTCAAGGTAGATACCTGAGATATCCTCACTCATTCCACGGAAAAATCTTTGCAACTAATATACATAAAGTTACTCATGCTTCTTATCCACTGGGATAGGTACTGTATAACTCCCAAGGGGTTGCAGACAAGGCTGACACATGTCCATGATGTCTTGCATGGTCTCACTATCCACAGGGTACTTGTCCACATCATTGCTGTTGTGGTCCATGAAATGTTAAGCAGGGTCAGATGAAATGGCACTTCTGGGCATGACAATGTTCACGATCATGGCTTGTATCAGCAATAAAAGCTGTTCATAGGTTCATAACTGTGTACTAGGCTAATGGCCCTGGAGCTTTTACAAGCCTAGCCCATAGGATTACCCTGGCATCGTGCCACCCATTTGCTGCAGATATACATTTACTAATGTAGCAGCAGCACCCGACATTTTTGTAATTCCTTTATCATGGATATGGACATTTTACAAACAAATTGCACAGCTTAGTGGCATGGCATTTGCACATTTATGAATAACTCCACTATCTTGTGTTGTCTCATTAGAATACACCAAGCCACTCATTTTAATAATGTTGCTCACTACCATGTTATTTGGTGGCCATTAGAATACACAATGGCCAGCACTGCTGCTTACATTCACCACTAGAGGTAAGTGGGTCTCTGAATTGCACACACCCATCACATGGCTTGCTGTCATGCAAATTCACTTACTGCAATGCAGCAAAGTTTTCTGAATTCTAGTCAATAACTAACTAACAAAAGAAATTAACTAAAATGAAACTAAACTGGAAAACTAACAAACCCTAATATAACTGTCACTAAACTTAGACATACATTAAAGACTAAATAAACGAGTTACAAGTGTTTTTATAACATACTTATCTTTATGTATTTATTTAATTACCTTTCTGTTGAATCTTCATTGAACAGAACTGGTGCTTCGAATATGCATCTTGTTAAGTTTGATGACATGCTTATTGTTATGTTGCTTGAGGTTGTTCTATTTTTTTGATTTATGCTTCTTTTTATATGTTGGCCTGATTTTATGAAAGCCTGCAGTCTATGCTAAGCTTGTGTGTGTGACAAGCAGTGAATGGCATGCTAATCAGTATTCATTAAACAGCTCTGTACTTTGCTGTTGGCTGTAAAACAAGGGTAAGTAGCAGAATATGCTAATGAAGGAATAAATAGTTTCATAGTTTCATAGTATAGTACTAGGCTATCTGCCCTAGGGCATTTATAAGCCTAGACAAAGTGTATGTGGCTTTCACCACCCCATGTAATGATACAAAAGTGTATATTAAATTTAGTTTACTGTGCCTCTATCTAGCAATGACACAGAGATGACCCCCGGGTAAATCTACGATCAGTCATCCATTCGTCCAGATTTCTCTTGAAGAGAGTCAGTGAGGGGCTCTGCCTAACATGGACAGGTAACCTGTTCCAGAGTGTGGGAAGCCTCTGGGTTATGAATCTGTCCCTCCAGCATGTCCTATTCATATTTGTGCTGAGGTTTAGATCTTTAGCTCTCGTGGCTCTGATGGATTTGGATTTTTTGAGGTGGAGCATGTCCATTAATTCTGAATTGGACATGGCCTTGTACGTAAGGCACAGATCACCTCTGAGCAGGCGGTATGCTATTAGAGCTGGAGCTTTTTCAGTCTGGCAGCATATGACATATCGAACAAATACTAGCTGTAGGTTGCAATGAAGGTTGTCCTCCTATTATCCAACAAACGAACTGGCCACAAAAATTTCCAACCAGCAAGCACTTTATTTTCCACTCCAACACAGAACAGTACACTCGAAAAAAGATTGAGCGCGCTTTCGTCTCATAACGTGAGACTTCTTCAGAATCTATAAAACTAACCTAACCTACAGTATATATACACCGTTGGATATTACAATAATTAATTAATTGCTTAATTGGTCCACCATATAAATGCAATTAATCCTGGAACTGCTATTTACATAGTCAACAAAATACATATGACATATGCTGGAGACCCTTGATCCTCTTGGTAAGGTACTTTTGGGGTCTCTCCAGCTGATGCATGTGCCGGGTGAGGTACATACCAAATGGGGCATTGTACTCAATCATAGGCCTGATAAGGGAGGAATATAAGGGTACAATGACATCCTTTGATCTGGATGTGAATCCCTTCATGATAAGGTGGGCAAGGTAGAAGGTCTTTCTAACCACTTTGGCGATGTGGGTGTCAAATGAGAGGTCACTGTCAACTTGGGTCACCAGGTCTCTGATTACTTTTTCCGTACTTAATGGATTACCACCTATGTGGTAATTTGTGGGTACTTTGTTTTTTCCAAAGGGGATGACTATACATTTTTTGGCATTTAGTTTAAGGCCATGGCTCTGGCACCAGTCGTCTGTTTCTGTGAGGCCCTTCTGGAGGATGCATGTGTCAGCTGGTGTGTCGACTATGGCGCCTAGTTTGCAGTCGTCTGCAAACTTTGTCAGCCACAACCCCCCTATGTTTGCCTGCACATCTGAGAAATAAATGCCGAACAAGAGGGGTCCCAAGACAGAGCCCTGTGGGACTCCACTTGTGACTGGCTTAGAGTCTGACATAGCTCCAGCTATTCTGACTTTGTGGGTTCTGTCCTTTAGCCAGTTTGCAACCCATCTTGTGACAAACAGGTTTACATTTAAGCTGTTGAGCTTGTCTATGATGCCTGAGTGGGGTATTGTGTCAAAGGCTTTTGCCAGATCCAGGTAGGCTGTATGAACTGCTTTGCCTTCATCGATGGCTCTAGTGACTGTTTCAAAAAAGTCCACCAGGTTTAAAAGACAGGATCTGCCTTTTACAAAGCTGAACTGGGTAGGGTCAATTGTCTGTAGGTCCCCTATGTCTTTGTTTATGAGTTCCATAATGATCCTTTCCATAGCTTTGCAGACCAGGCTGGTCAAGCTTATGGCGGTAGTTTCCAGGGTCTGTAGAGGTGCCACCTTTGTGGAGTGGGACCACTGTAGCTGTACGCCAATGTTCAGGGACGTATCCTGTAGCAAGGCTAAGATTAAACAGTGTTCTTATGTGCGGGTTTAGCTCCTCTAGGAGTTCACGTAGCACGCAACCCGGGACACCGTCAGGTCCCATGGATGCTGTATTTTTAGCTTTGCTGAGGGCAGCTCTCACCTGGACATCTGAGATTTCAGGGAGGTTGCATTCAGCTGAGATATTTATTTTGTCTTTTGGGGGAGAGGGAGGGGAGAAATTTGCACTGAACCTGTCTGCCAGTATGTTGGCAATATCTGTGGGTTCAGTGTATTTTTTGCCGTTATGAACTAACTCTGCGCATATCTGAGGGTTTCTGCCCAGGTTTATAACATAACTGAAGAAGGCCTTGTGATTGTCTTTAGTGTCCTTAGCGATTTTTCTCTCGAAGTTGGCCTTTGATGATTTTATTAGCGAACGTAGTTTTTTGCTAGTGCTGATCAGGGATGCCTTCCCTTTATGGGATTTTGCTCTGTCTTGCAGTAGCTTCCTTCTCTTGTTATAAAGTTTGTTTATGGCTGGGGTCCACCAGATGGGATGCCTGCCTTTGGTGGAAAGGGTCTTGGTTTTATTTGGGATTGCATGATCCATGCATTCTTGGAGATGCCCGTAGAAAGCATTTGTGAAGGATTCAGCAGTGTGGGATGTGGTTTCCACTGGCCCAGGGGCTTGAAGGATACCATTTCAGTCCTAAGGAGTGTAAAGTTGGCTTTTGAAAAGTTTCTCACTGTGGTCTTTTGTGCTGGGGGTGGAGGTGGGATATGAATATCTAGGGTTATTGGTTTATGGTCTGATCTCACTAGTGAGGGGTATACTTCCGGTGTTGAGCATTTTGTCCCCATGTTTGTGATGATCAGGTCAAGTATATTATTTCCCTTGTGGGGAGGTGACTAGTTGTTCCATCGCATTTGAGTTGATGAATTCCAGGAACCTTTGGGCTAGGGTGTTGGGGCTTGAGTAATGCACCCAGTCTATGTTTGGGTAGTTGAAGTCTCCCAATATGATGGTATTTGGTGAGACATTCATATCCTCCAGTGTCTTCAGGAAGGCTGAATGGAGTTCCTGAGATTGCGAGGGTGGTCTGTAGCATGCTACAAGTTGTATAGCAGTTTTGCCTATGGTTAGTTGCACATGGATGGTCTCTGATGCTTCGTGCGTTGCCACTAACCTGGAGGTGTGGGTGTCTTTAATGAATATGGACACTCCCCCTCCTTTTGTGGTTCGACCCAGGTTTTGGGGCCGAAAAGCATGATATGAGGTATAACCTGGTAGGGCTGGGGTGCTCTCAGGAGCCTTGAACCAGGTTTCAGTTACTGCACAGACATCAATGCTCTCCATACTGAGAAGAGCTTTGAGAGCCTGCATCTTGAGATTTAGACTTCTGGCGTTGAGCAGCATTACCCTTAGTTTTTTTTCCTTTATTGTTTTCTAAGGTGGTGGGTTTGTCTTTTGAGCCTTGCCTAAAAAAGGCACTATGGGGGTGGCAAGAGCCTTAGCCAATATCCGGAAGCCCAGTGGTGACAGGTGCAAGCCGTCCCTTGCGAAGCAGCGTGGCTTGACCAGCATGTCATCCCAAGCAGACAGACATTGGCTCCCCCTAGAATGACACCAGTAACTGAGCCAATTATTAAAGCTGATCATCTTGTCTTTGTATTGTGGCATCATTCTTGGTGAGGGCAAGATGCTGCTCAGGGTCAGGGTCATACCGGCCTGGGCTACATAATCAGAGAGCTCCTCTATGTCTCTTTTCATGTAGTCCAAGGAGGTACGTCTCAGGTCATTCATGAAGGCATGTACAATGACGGAGTCATATTTGTACTTGCTTTGGAGTGACCTGAGTGCTTGTGTTATGTGGCGGATCCTAGCTCCCGACAGGCAGCTCACTGTTACCCTCTCTTTGTTCAGCCTGGTAAGCGGGACGTCAGTGTGTCTGACTATAGAGTCACCTATTACTAGTGTATCAGGCATGGTGTTTCGCCTTAAGGGCTGTGATTGTTTGGCACACTGACTTTGTGTACTATGTGTTGCTTGTGCAGAGTTTTGTGATGGTGTTTTCTTGGATGTCTGCTTTGGGAGCCTCTGTTGTTTTGGTAAGTTTTTTATTAGAGCCTCTGAGTATGTTTTTGTGTTACTATGTGTTTGGTTTGCAGTTGTGGTTGGTTTATGTGAGACTGGGTTTGTTGTGTGTGTGGTTACCTTCTCCTCCTGTCTGGTCTTGCTAGTCCTGTGTTGAGAGAGTTCAGCCTCCAGTTTGGCTATATAGTTGCATCTCTCACATGTGTTTGTGTTTGTTGGGAGGAGGAGAGGGTTGTCTGTGTACATGAGACAATTGTAACATTGTCTCAGGATTCCCAGATTAAACAGCTGAACTGGAGAGGACATCAGTAATATACCACTCGACATGCCAGAATAGTATAAGGGGGTGATGTGTAACTAGGTCAGAGAGAGGACTTTGAAGGGAAGTGGGTATTAGCATGGGTTGTAGGTGGATGTAGTGCTTACGTTAGTTTAAGGGTGCTTCACTTAAAAGAAAGGTTTTAGGAGCAAGTGCTAGGCTTATGATAAAGCGAATAGACTGATTTTGTTGAAAGTAGAGCTTTCTTAAGGGAAAAATTGAAGTGCAGACTTGGCGGAGCTGAATTACAATCTAATGATGCAGTTCAACATGGCGGAGCAATTCATGAACATATTAAACCCTCACATACATGTCACACTTCCTTTTGGCCTTAATTCAAATACTCTTTGTTATACTGCCATGAAGACACTTATAAAAAATGTTAGGGGTTACAGCTACTATCATTAATCTGCATGTGCAACAGGCTTTAATACAAGGTTCTACTGCCTCTAGACCTTGACCTGCAAGGATAAGACTATTCAGACCACATTTGACTTATCAGGGACTTCATGACACTGAAATAATAGAGAATTACAGGTGCACAGAGGTACCATAGATCAAACAGTCAACATCTGTCATTTTCACCTGGGGCCCCAGGGAAATCATGGGAAAACCATCTTAGTGGAAATCAAGGTGTGTGCTACAGGCACATTTCAGAGACCCACAGGGGGCATATTAGGGGTAGTCATAGGCCTCAGCCCTCGAGAATATTACACCAATTCCTCATTGCAATGCTGCAACATGTACTGGAGCATATCTGGCTTTCACGTACCAGAGAGGAGAGAGCTACCACCATGCAGCATTTCCATATAATAACACATTTCCTTGACATTTTGGGAGCCATAGACTACATGCACATTGAAAATAATACCCCACCTGGTGAGCAGGGAAGGAGGCACATCAACAGAAAAGGATATCACTCAGTCAGCTGTCAGCTGTTGTGTAAAGCATAAAGGATCATCTATAATGTGTATGCAGGTAACCATGGCAGTTTCCACGACTCCCACATAGAGCACACCTTTGACCTGTATTTAAGGTTTTCTAGGGGAGACTACCACAAGAGTATGTAGTGGGGGGGGGGTGCAGGTTAAGCACTGGAACCTTATCTCGTGACACCCACACAACCTCAATGAGCAAGGTTACAATGATGAAAATGCTTAAACTAGACATATTATAGAGCATGTTTTTGGCTTGCTCAAGTCACGTTTCTGATGTCTAGATACATCTGGAGGTGCCCTGCAGTATGACCCAGACACCTTGGCCAAAATATTGACACTCTGTGCCATGTTACATTTTATCATTGTTATGAAACAAATGGAACAGGGACAACAAGGCCAAAGACCACAGTTCCCAGCACTACAGGCACAGCTAGCAGACACAGATGAGGAGTCTGATGAAGAACCAGCAGCAATTGATGACTTTGGCAGAGGGAGGTTTGCACAATATGCTATGGTCAGCCTTAAAGGCAGAGAATAGAACACGCACACTGAATACATAAGTGAAAAGTGATGCATGCAAAACTATCAGCAATTATTTATCCATGAAATGGATGTGCACTATGAGCATCAGACAGAGTGAATCGCAGAAGAAACAACGTGTGTCAGCAGCATTAACCAAGGTAAGTGATGAACCTATAAAGAAGAGATAAAAACAATTACCCTCATATGAAAGTATTGGACTTCATTAAAATAAATATTTCTCAACTTTTGTAAAATTGTATGTTGGGATGTCAGTTGTAACTTATGATTGACATATGCAACATAAATAATAATATATTAAAAGATATATAAAAATGGCTTTTCAAGCACATGATAAACTGCCTGTATGTCAAGCCAAAGCACTCTCATGTCAAAACAAAGCAAACAATGTTCAGTCAAATTTCAGAGTCATCCACATATATACATGAGCAAGCATATGTATGCATTCCTCAGAAATACAAAAGATAGCATTAATACATAAGACACAAATTAGGAATATGCCATCCAACAAAATAATAAACCAAATATGAATTGAACAGACACATATGCCTGGCCTGCTCCTGTGTGTCACACATAAAATATACCCCACATAGCCACCCTAACAATGATAAGGTTAATCTCAATATCATCTGAACAAGGTGTTGAGCAAGCAGTAATTCATAAGTAATATGACTATATTACTAATAACACTACTACAGATATAATGAGGAGCAAAACCTAAATAACAATCAGTTGAACTTGAGAAAAATAACAAAAAAAGTTCAATTCAGTCAAATACTTTTGATGAAAGCAAGCATTAGCTATCTACTCTGTGCATCTGATATAGGCATCTCTTATTCAAAAATGTGGAAAGGGCAGGGCTCAATCATCAACATCATCATTAGCATGGGGTGGTGGTAGGGTTACCACCTGTCCCACTGTGTGAGGGACAGTCCCTTTTTGGGCAGTTGTGTCCTGCAAAAAAACTTGTTAAAATGGCAAATGTCCTGAGATATTAGGACAAAATTATTTCCTATATTTTATGTAATAGTTTCATAAAACAGTTATTCTGTATCTGAAACACCTAAATGTTATAAGAAACAGAATATGCAACTAAAATACTACAAGAATAAGCTTTTATTTAGGCAAAGAAGTGAGGTTCTGTCCTTTGTACTAGCCGTAGGTATGTTTCGGCCTGCCAAATCTGACGTTTGTACCAAAAATGTCCCACTTTGGGCATTTAAAAAGCTGGCAACCCTAGGTGGTGGGGTCACAAGAAAAGACTGACACCAAAGAAGAGTCCAAGTGTGTGTGTGTGTGTGTGTGTGTGTGTGTGTGTGTGTGTGTGTGTGTGTGTGTGTGTGTGTGTGAAATCAGTTTAACAGCAAGTATGGATTGTCTGGTCCAGTAGCAACAGATATAAATAAGTCAATATTAATGAGCTATGTTGCAAGTTCTTGATTCACTGAAAACTCATTTCACTGAATTTCAATTCACCCTCAAAAATCACTGAAAGCTCAAATCACTGAAAGCTCATTTCACTGAATATAACTACTGTTGGGCAAATAAAATGTATATGCCCTTTTCCTCACTGTTGTGCGATCCTCGAGTTAGTATATATGGGTGGGGGTGGGGGGCACAGCTACCCACATTGGGGGTGTGGGGGGCATAACCCCCCCACATGCTTAGCTTTTATATTTATGAATCTCATTTCACTGAAAGCTAACAATATAAAACCAGAAGTAGATGAGAGTCTACACCCCCACCCTCACACCCCCTAACTATATATACTAACTCCAGGATCACACTACAGTTGGTAAAAGGGCATATGCACTTTATTTGCCCAACAGTACTTATATTCAGTGAAATGTGATTCAGTGAAATGAGTTTTCAGTGATTTGAGCTTTCAGTGATTTGGTGTGAGTGTTTTGAAATTCAGTGAAATGAGTTTTCAGTGAATCAAAGTAGACCCTTATATATGTTTAAGGTGTAACTGTGCCTCTTTGTCTGTAATTTATATCAAGTTCATTAAACTTAAACATATAAACAGAAAAGTTATAAATTACTGCAAATTATAATGCTGTCATGCTCAACCACATTTAAAGTGAGTGATGTTCACAAAAAAGGAAGGAACACACCCTTGTACTGCATACATGTGTACTGTGACATGATTCAAGTAGCATAACTGATATAAAATATCACATACATCCAGATATCTACTGTGAAAGGACAGGACAAGTGTGAAAAATGGATATATTGCTCCCTAGATGTAAAATATTAGAATACCAAAGCTTGAGTATATGTGCCCTACTTTCACTAGCTCATAATATCTACATTGATGTGGCAAATGTTGTTAATCTTATCAATTTTTCATGCTAATGCCATGGTTGCAAGGTTCAAATCTAGAGAAGGTGATGTCTCAGGGATCCGTAATGTCCAAATTTTGATGGTATAAGTCCACAGAGTTAAGAATTTATTTTATTTATTTATGTTTTCTTTACTCCAAATCCATCTTAGCATTGTTGACTGGGAAGGTGCAAATGACATAGAAATACCTTTTTTCAGTGGAGCCCCGGGGAGAAAAGCTCTGTGTTTATACTCATAAGTTACAAGTGTTTCATTTTTACAGTGTAGATAGTATTATGTCTTGGATTACTATATCACACAATGGCATTTTTGAATCATTTTTTGTGCAATGCTTGGTAGCTCACTTAAGTGACTGTCAGCACTCAATAGCAATGGATGATTGTTAATTTCTAAAGGCAAAAACTGAAGAATTTAATTTAGAATGCCATCAGTAGCACAAATGAGGTGAGCACTGTTGTGCTTTGTCAGCACTCTGGACAATACTGAGTGCTGAAAATACACCTGTTATGTAACTTTCTCTGTGGATCAATGTGTTAATGCAGTAAGATATGACTAACACACCAGTAATGCAGTGCTTGATTTCAGCTTTTGATATGTAGAAGTTAGCATTCACAGCTAAATATTTGTGTCTTGGTACCTGATCTATTGAGAATAGTAATATCATATTCTTATATGCATGATGTAACAAATATGACGGGCTAAAATTTGAAAAAATAAAATCAAATATGGATATATAATCCAAACCATTTTAAATATGTCAGAACAAGCAATCATGAAAGTAAGACATTTCCTTAAATGTATATGTAAATTCCTGTGTGGCCCATTTCACTCTAAGTGTCATTTACATAAAGAATAATGATGTATAACCGAAATGCATGTTATCATGTGGCAGATAGTGTTAAAAGAGTGAATGTTTCAGGGTAATGCCATAGGTGCTGAGTTCAATGCTAGCTATTTTAAAAGGCCACCACCTGAATGAATCACCACACTGCTTAATTTTTATGTATTTATTTTTTTCAACTTCCTTTCTGCAATGCTTGGCAAAGCACACTGTTGACTGTCAGTTGTCAATATCAGTGAAAGACAACTAATGTCTGAAGTCAAAAACAGAACATTTTAATTTGGAATGCCATCACAAAGAAGATTGGCACTGTTGCACTTCCATCAGCACATTGGACAGTACAGAGTGCTGAAAATACAACTACTATGAAACTATTTCTGTGGCTCGGTGTATTAATGTAGTAAGTTTTGAATAACAACAGGGGTAATGCGGGGTTCAAATTCAGATTACAGATAGTCTACTAAGGGGGGGGTCAGAATAACTATTGCCAGTGCCCTTTTATTAGTAACCAAACATGAAGTATAACTGTCAGTTGTAAATTGAAAGTTACAACACAACTCTATGCAACCAGTGCTGAGTAAGCTGACTATACTCTGTATGAAATATGCTAAGCACAGCAATGACCATAGTTAATGAAAAGAACTTAGTAGTTCAGCCTTCAATTTATTCATGGGTTCAATTCCCAGATGTATGTCCCACCAGCCCATTATGTCCCAATATATATATATATATATATATATATATATATATATATATATATATATATAATTTGTTTATTACCAATATCATCATAGAAAATGTCATGTCATATCAGTGTGTCACAAAAGTATATGAATGATTAGCACCCACCATACCAGAGAGAATGGCCAGAGGACATAATATATCCATGAGGTTGAGGATTTCAAAGTAGAACATGTGTAAATACACTTAGTATAACACATGGCCAAGTCTCATTGCTACATTTCACACCTGCCATTACGTTTGAAGCAATCATACCCAATTTACTTAAATTACTAGTCTCCCATCAGGACACAAGTGCTCTTCAGCAATTAAATTCTGCTGTCTGAGCACACTCAAGCAACTCTGCAGTCAGTGGCTACCACCCCACCCATACAGTCTAAGAAGGAATCAGTACTGCAAAACTTAAACAAGGGTATACCTTTTAAGCCTGAAGAGCAGGAGCACACTCAAGCAACTCTGCAGTCAGCGGCTACCACCTCACTCATACAGTCTAAGAAGGAATCAGTACTGCAAAACTAAAACAAGGATATACCTTTTGAGCCTGAAGAGCAGGGTCAGTTCACCCAGGCATTCTACATAGCACACTCAAGCAACTTTGCAGTCTGTGGCTATTTGTGATTGACTCCAAACTTTTCCACTGATTGTTTTTCTTTGTGACTAGCTCTCCTTCTCAGCTCTGCTCACTCTGTTCGCCCTTCAGGCTCACTCCGCTCCCCTATCCTGCCCCCATTTCCCACACGTCCCCACTATCTACATTTATAGCCACAAAGCCACTCCCACTTTTCACTGAATGTATCACACCAAGCTCCTCCCTCCCTCCCATCCTGTTTGCAATCTCCCCTCCCCCTGACCAATTATACCATCTCTTCTCCTCTGTGTAATTCCAATCACCTATACCTCAGCACCTTCAATACACTACACATCAACCATCAACACACTAATGCACCCTCTCTTATTATAAACAACCCTTACTATAAACAACCTTTACTATAACATCACACTAACCATGCATACCATACCCACAATGACACTACTTATAACTCTTCTTCTACTCTCCCTCTACCTTCTACTCCACCTCACCTATCTCCTTGTTTTCACTTATTCTCCACCCTTGCATATAACCTCTACCCACCCTAAAATGAGCCCCACTATTCTGCCTACATTTCTCCCTACATGTACCATTCCAATGGGTCTATATCATAATGTCGAATTTTGACAAGTCTGAAGCATTAAACTTCAACCTTGAAAGTTCAAAGTGTAAAAATGTCAAAATGTATAACGGAGATCGCCACAGAGTGCGGGAAGGGATCTCAGAGTTGGTATATTTAAGTAGCGGGGGTGTGGGGGATGCAGGGAGGCTTGCCCCCCTGCATAGAGCATTTTTTTTTGTTTTGGGTTTTGAGTGTTTCTTTTTTTTAACATTCAATGTTTTTAGACTTCGAACTTTCAAGTTCAAAGTTTGAAGCTTCGAAGTTGTCAGCATTCGACAATCTGATATAGACCCCCATTCCAACAACTATCTCCTCTTTAACAGAAAGATTCTTGTGACCCCAAAAAGTACTTCCACCCCTCATACTCACTATCCCTCCTTCTTCCTTACCCCAACCCCAGCTCTAGAGATCTTAAGGAACTGCCATCTTTCCTACTTGGCCTAATCTCTGTTCTCCTTTCTGGTGATATTCACCCTAATCCTGGACCTCCTGCCAGTCCTAATGCCAACTGCTTTCCAACTCCTTTACCCTCTCCCTACAAGTCACTCTTCTTCGCTACCCTTAATGCCCAAAGCCTCTGCAAGAAACTACCCAGCTTCCATGCTTGGCTCACCCATAACCACCCTGACATTCTATCCTATCCATTTCTGAAACCTTGTTCAAGCCTCACCTGAAAGACTCTGAAATCACCCCCCCAACTATAGAATCATTAGAAATGACAGAATTCACAAGAAAGGAGGCGGAGTAGCCGTACTCTTTTCCTTGGGACTAACAGTGACACCCTACACCAACCCTATACCCCAATTTACTACAGCTGAAATAACCCTGGCTCTCCTAAAAATTAACAATCATAAAAATATAGTGACAGCTCCCCTCTGCATTCTACCTGGTAACAATATCCCCATTCTTGAAGATATTCTTTCTTGGTTCTCATCCAATATTAGTAATGAAACAATTATCCTAGGAGATGTCAACATCAACTGGTCTTCCATACACTCAACCACCACCTCCCACAGTATAAACCTATAATATGGTTTCTCTCAATTAATTAACTCTCCTACCAGACCCACTTTAGATAACTCTTCAGGCACTATCTTAGACTGGATATTAGTTTCACATTCCTACAACATCTCTAACAGTGGTACCTTGCCCGATCCACTTAGTGATCACCTACCTGCCTTTGCACTTCGCTCTCCTTCCCCCCTACACTTGCAACATAACTATATCTCAACACATACCCTCACAAATTTCAACCCTCAATCCTTCTCTGACTGTTTAAAACAAATGAACTGGAACCATCTGAAAACTCTTCCTCTAGACAACGCTGTTACTTACTTTAATTCTTCCTTCATTAACATACTAAACAGCTTTGCTCCTTCTAGAACTAAAACAGTCAAATCCAAAACTGCTCCTTGGCTTTCCAAAGATAACATAACTCTTATGCATGCCTATGATAAATCATGGAAACTCCACCAAAAGCATAACATGCCAAACTCCCTTACCGAATATAAATGACTTTGAAATCTAGTTAAAAAACAGATTGCCTCTGACCATAAATCCTATCACTTTAAGCTACGAAATAATCAGAAATCCATCCGCAAGAAATTTTGGAGTATATCACAGCCTTCCTCAGTCCCAGCAGAAAAGACAACCCAGCCCTAATGCTCCAGACCATACCATAGCCTCCAATTTTAATTCCTTCTTCATTGACTCGATAGCCAAGCTAACTATGTTTCCCTAAAAACTCATCTGTTCCTTCTACATCTCCCCCCTCCAACTTATTTCCCTCTGCCACCAATACTACCCACGGCACTCCCTTAAACACATCCCTGTCAACACTATAAAAAAAAACTTCTCAATAAATTAAAGCCATGTTCTAATGCCCTCGACAACTTACCATCCAACTTTCTCAAGTTAGCTGCTGAGGGAGTAGCTCTCCCCATCTGTATTCTAATCAACCGCTCCATCCAAGAATCCTATGTACCCCTCCTCTGGAAAAAAGCCTTCATCATTCCCTTACATAAAGGAGGCAACAACACTGATGTCTCCAACTTCCGCCCCATAGCCATCCACTCCCCTATCTCAATAATGCTTGAAAAATGTATTCACCTACAACTCTTACCTTACCTTTTAGACAGTCATCTCCTTACCCCAACACAACATGGTTTTAGACCCAGTCACAGTACCACCAATGCTCTCCTGTCATTCCTCATCAATATCAACCATGCCCACAACTCAGGAAATATAGTATCTTCCCTTTTCTTAGACTTATCCAGGACTTTTGATACCATGTCCCATACCTTACTACTAAGCTCTCTCGCCTTAATCTTTCATCCCCAACTATCAGTTGGTTCTCTAGTTACCCCTCAAATAGGCAACAGGCCATTAAATGGAACAACTGTACTTCCTCCTGCCTAGACACCCTCACAGGCATCCCCAAGGTTCTATACTGGGCCCCTTACTTTTCAATATCTTCATAAATTAAAATCAAAAGTCCAACTACGGAGCTACCACAGTATACGATTCTCTAGGCAGAGCTTCTACAACTAGTAGCGGTAGGCAATAACTGAATAAAAACTACAATATAAAATAACACAGGTTTATTAATATATTAGAGGTAAGCGCTTTCACTTAGGAGCTTCATCAGACCTTGTAACAACATTAAAACCACTGAAAATATATATACAATGAGATAAGAGCACAATTGAAGCTAAGTTTTTTTGTTTTAGTTACACTGAGGAAGGCTATTAGATTTTAGCCGAAACCGGTTTGCTTGTGTAATTTCTCTATGATTGATTTGCCACATTAAAGTTTTAAATAGCCTGTCTCCAGAGTGCTGGTTCATCTTTTGTTGTTGATTCATGGTTTAGAACCTTGAACTCGTCCATCGTGCGTGATTTGGTTTGCTTTATAACACATTTATGACTTCACATTCATATCTGGATATGCTAAAATTTACGACATGTATGGGTAAAGTTGGTTATATAGTAAAATATTAAAATGACATAGAATTCACTGCATTTCATGTGTTTTCTCTGCCTTTCCTACCCTGTAACTCTTTCTTTAATGTTTTTTTTTATGCTGCAACACAAACGACAGTCAGCATGGAGAGCTAGACTGACCACTGGAGATCAGACAGCCATTCTTCCACAGGTAACTGTGGCGGCACCACGATAGGCAGTACTGATACCCCAGTACATCTGGGTCCCAGCCTGTCGGCATTGTCTCCACAACTCTGCACTACCTGCTTCAACTGTATCAAGTAGATCTGCCCCAGGTGCTGGTGCAGCAGTACTCACAAGGTATAATACTACTAGAAGTGGTGATTTCATCAGTCATGAGTGACAGGGCTGGTGAAGGACATTATGGAGAGGGGCTTCTGTGCCCATACCAGAAGAATTGATAAAGTCCTGCATTGAAAAGTCAATGCAAAACATTGCTCCTCTTTCTTTAACCCACTTCTCTCTGGCTTGCTGGCGAGCCAACTAACTTTCTTTACAACTGAACCCCACTTGCCATACAATCCATCTTACACTGTCTTCTGTCTATTTCTCACTTTCATAACTAACCATTGGAGTCATCACTCTGCCTTGACAATGTCCTCTAGTCATGCCTCACATCTCTAACTGCCTTTATCATAAAACTGTCATCCCATTTGGATAAACCCTCAGCAATCTCTAATCTCTAAACTGACTTTCTATTCACATAACATCCTTTAACAATGCTAATTATTTTATGTAATGTAAATGGGTATTATGTATGTAAATAATCAGAACCTTTTGCTCATACTAAGTCCAGCTTGTTACTGTTTAATACCTGTTAGCTCTGGTATGTATTTTGTATTTGTATTTGCATTTGACATGTTAACTGTGTCCAAGCTTTTACTGTATGATACCTGTTAGCTCTGGTATGTATTTCTATTTGTATCTACTTGTTAACTGTATGTGGAGCTTTTCTCCCTGGGCCTCCACTGAAAATGGGCTCACCTAGGCCCAGTGGACCTTCCTGGTAAACAAATGCAATACATAAATAAATAAACAAACAAACAAATAAACAAACAAACAAATAAATAAACAAATAAGTCAATGCCCCATCCACCACTACTCCAGGTATCTGAAACAGGAGACAGTAATGACAGTTCTGAGAGTGAGGACTAGATTCTCACTGCTGGACACTAATGTGCCTCTGATGTCCCCTACCTATCTCCAGTCATAGTGTTCCCCAATTTTTTGTGTCCATCACCATCCCTGTCTGTCTTGTATGTCTTGTACATCTTGTATTTCTGTGCCTGCTACCTAACCTACCCTACCTGCCTTCCCCACCGTCTTATTCCAGCCACCTTCCTCAACATTCCTGTCTCTAGAAAAAAGACCACCTGTCTGAGAAAAAAAAAATTATGCCCCATATATAGCTCTTCACTTCACCTATGTGTTTGTCTGACGCACTTGGTTTATTCCAACTGGGCACACAACATTACTCAATTGTTGTCACCCACCCATGAAGTGATGGCTATCCAAATTCATCAAATTATTTTTGCAACTATACATTTACCTTGTGATGAAATGGATAGCTATGGTGCTTTCCCTCCACCACCATGCACATTTTTTTATTCTTCTCCTGTTTCTTACCCTCTGCTCATCCCTCATTTTCACCATTGACCTAGCAATCCCTTTTCACATGTTTAATCTGGTCAAAAAAGAGAATCACGTACAGCACACATGGTCAGAGATGGCCCGTGGTGGATGCTAGTAAATGGCATTTCACATGCTATGGCAAGAACTGAAGATTTTACATTCGACCAGACTAGTATGGTTATCCTCATGCAGATGTACTCAACTCCACTGTACTATAAAATACAGACTGATAGCATTACTGTGAGACAGTTACTCTTAAATGTTTATTACAGTGGTGAACGTAATATATTCCTTATGGGATGTTAAAATTGTCATTACTGTGATGAAGGCTCATGCCTACATTCTCCTACATTCTCCCTTGCTTCTATCTTCTATCAGTGTCCCTGCAAATGTGTGATTTTTTATTATGTGAAGTATGATTTCCTGTGTGGACTGCTCAGATAATGCCAGGTCTGTACACTGATTTTGCAAAGTGCCAAGGGTCCAAATCCAGACGTATGTCAACCATTATGCAATGTTTTTCATATTAATGGTATGTGTTGGTTACATCTGTTATTAACCCACCATTACACTGCTTATGTCTTAATCGTGGTTCTACTCTCCTGCCCCTGCTTGTTCCCTATTGGAAACACATTATTGTACACAGCAACTTAAGATTAACCCATCATAAAGATGTACAGAAATGGTCCATAAATGAAAATCTTTATATCTTTCTTTCTTTCCCTAAATTCCCCCTTCCTTCCTTTTCCTATATCCCCCGTCCTTCTTTGTCATCACTTTTTGTCCTCAGAATTTGCAGAATGACAGACATCGAGCAGTACTAATTGACTGTAAATGACAGGTCACACCTTATAGCAAAAATCGATGAGTTTTTGCCTTCAGCTGCATTCGTCTGCTGCCCCTCATACTACTGTGCTTAGCCTCACCGCGCTTTACAGTGATAAACCTGATAATGCTTTGAGAAGACAATTATTATTGAATGTTGAACAGCTTGCAGTCGAATATTCACCATAAGTGGCATTTCAATTGTCAGTTATGAATTATGCTGCTCACAAGCTCCCATGCTTCATACTGTTTTCATAGTTCCTTCAAATGTGTGTTTTAGCACCTGACATTAGTCATTCTTTGTGGTGTGAACAGTTAATAAGCATATCTAAAGACTATCAATAAAAATTATCAGGTATCTGAATCCAGAATTAGGTCTAAAATTATGAACATTTCATTTCTCATTAAACTATGACCTCTGAAATTCTGGCTACACATATTATTCTACCAGCAGTAACATGCTTGGTTCCTTATGTGGTTCATAATTATCCCAAACATGCTCATACCTTTACAGCAATAAGTACAAGACATTTGGTCAAGTAAAGGATTTATGTGATGACAGTTATACAACACTAGGCAGAATTTACAAATATTGCTCCTATACACATAGAAGGTGGTAGGATTAAATCCTTAGCATTGCCATGCATTTTCCAAAGTATTTGAAGTATGACACATAGACGTATTTCATCATATAATGACTGCAGTTCTCACTGATGTCATACAAACAAATACAATTGCATAAAAACAGTAAAACACGCCATGAACATGGGTGCTCTCTAGATATGAGGACAATTTAATTATGCACCTGTATTATCAATATTATGAATACTGTTCTGCAGTAATTATGACAAATGTGTAAATGATGCACAGAAAATGTCAAAATAACACACATCTGTTCTGATATGGAACATAATCAGCACCGTCTGTTTGTACTCCTTATGTACACTATGCAAAGCATGGCACACCACAGACCACTATTAATCCCTTTACTCTTTATGTACACTACACAAGGCATGGCACACCACAGACCACTAGTAATCCCTTTACTCTTTATGTACACTATGCAAGGCATGGCACACCACAGACCACTATTAATCCCTTTACTCCTTATGCACACTACGCAAGGCATGGCACACCACAGACCACTATTAATCCCTTTACTCCTTATGCACACTATGCAAAGCATGGCACACCACAGACCACTATTAATCCCTTTACTCTTTATGCACACTACACAAGGCATGGCACATCACAGACCACTATTAATCCCTTTACTCCTTATGTACACTACACAAGACATGACACACCACAGACCACTATTAATCCCTTTACACTTTATGTATACTACACAGGGCATGGCATACCACAGACCACTATTAATCCCTTTTCTAAGTTCAAAACCTCAAAAAAATAATTATGCATATGCTACAACTTTGTCATCACTCATGCAACTGGGCTTGTTAGCGGCACACTTCACAAAGCGATTTTGATAATAAAATGTCAGTGGCTTATATGACTTGAGCATATTTTAATGGTGTGTTGTAATCAAGATATAATGAGTTCATTGTGATGCTGTTCAAACAATACATAATATAAATTATGTTTATAGTGTAACACATTATACCAGCAAATGATGTACAATGGCATGGGATATTTGCACACATACTTGCTGAGTGGTGTTAAGTAGTATCCTTTCATATGTTTGACATGCATGTTTTATATTTACATTTCAACATTGTACACACATTATAAAAAATTCACAATGACACACCAACTAATTAAGATTTGCATACAATGATTCTGAACTAAACAGTCAGGAATTCCCTGTTTCACAACTGTAATTATCATCCATCACTAACATGGTCAACACACCATAATGTGAAATAGCACTCACACCACTACAATGTCCATGAATGAAAGAATATATAATGTATGTGAGTATTATGGAAAGTACTTGTGATCAATACATTATCCAACACATATGGTTATGTACATCTGCACTCATGCAAGACTTTGACACAGAGAGACAACTCGCACCACTCTTTCATTTAGTTTTAAGCAAGATATATGTTTTGCACCACAGTGTTGCTCTCATGCGTTCAAGTATGCTCTGTAGCACAGTTATAGCAAGACTTCTCCTGTGGAACATGCGACCAGTACGATATCCTGTAGGTTGTGTACTTAGATAAGTCAGTGTTCAAAACCAGCAGTGACAGAGTACAATAAGTGTGTTTTACTCTAGTGCTAGGGATAAATGTCACCCACCACAGTTCTAATATGTAGAATTAGAGAGGGCTTCTAGGAACTGCTTTGCACCTCATTGATGATGTCATGCCCTCAAATATGCTCAGTCTCACACTTATGATAAATCTTGACCTGTGACGCTTGCGGTTAGTATGCAGTTCTCTAGATTGTGGACTTACATTGGCAAATTAATATGTGTGTAGTAACATGAAACAGTGACACATCCAAAATCACTATCCCTTTCAGATGTAACATAGACCTTTCAACTCATTAATGATTTCATGTCATTCAAAGAGGTGTTCTGTGACCCTTGTGGTTAGAGTTCTCCTGTGCAGCATGCAGTTAACACTAACTTCTCTAGCATGTATAGTTAGATGGGCATTGGCATAAATCAGGTAATGTGCTATGCAAAACAATATTGACATATAACAGTGGCTTACTTATATATATATATATATATATATATATATATATATATATATATATATATATATATATGTATATATATATATATATATATATATATATATATATATATATATATATATATATATATATATATATATATATATATATATATATATATATATATATATATTTATTCCTGGAGCTTTACCAGGGGATAACCTGTGGCTGTCCTCTACCCCCACATCCATTAGGGAATGAGACAACTCCTCTGACCTGCCTGGATCCTTTACAGGTGACAAGACCTCCTCCATCTCAGCAAATGGTGGTTTAGAAGCATGCCCTCCCCACAGTAGCTCTCCATTCCTGTGCAACAGCCCTGGCTCTAGTAATCCCATTCTTTATTATATCACACGGTCCTAGTTTTAATAGCCTTGTAGCTATGGGCATAGCTACACACAGCATTCACACATTTACATTGCACTCCAGTGACTGTTAGAGGTAACTATCAGTGAATGTCATTTCACTTACCAAGGCAAATACAGAAAATTTTATTTTCCATGTGCAAAGACTTAACTGCCATTCATGCAAATGTGACCAGTGCTGGTATGCTTCAATAAGCATTCTAGACAATACTCAGTGTTGCAAATATACCTGTCATGTCACCTTCTCAGTGGCTGACTGTGTTGCGACAGTAAGTTCTGGACAGCAACTCACCTAGTGTATAATTTGAGTCCCGATTTTGGATATTTTGGAATTTAGCATTCACAGTAAAATATGTTTGTGTATTTGAACCTGAAGTACAGCTGCAGTTTCCAAAGTTTTGATTGTAGCAACAGAAGAGTATAGAATGGATGATAAACAAGATAACTTTGATCTGTGCCACCTACAGTATTCTTTACTATTGATTATATTACTAGCACACTGTCACATGCATGATCTTATAAGTATATCATGGCCTAAAGTCTGAGGAAGTAAAATCAGCAACATAATGAATTGGGAAGTTTGGATACTTAATCAACACAGTTGTAATATGTCTGAACCTTTATTCATGGGAGTAATACATTTCATTAACACAGGTATACATTTTACTTGTATATCATGTGCACAACATGACCTCATGTAAACTCCTGCATGACCCTTTCCTCAATAGGCCTCATGACATAATGCAGGATGAGGTGTATGAGAAATGCAAGTTAGCATGTGGCCAACACTTTTAAATGTCAGTGTTTCTGAGTAATGCTATTGGTGCTAGGTTCAAATCTAGATCTTTTTACATGCCACTGAAAGTAATGATCCTTACTGCCAACATTTCACCTGTAAAAGGCCACCACTTAGATAAATCATCTTATTGATTTTTTTTTGCTTCATCCTTTGTGTGATGGTTGGCATTGCCCATTGGTGACTGTTGGCAGTGACTATCATGAATGACATTTCACTTCCCAAGGCAAAAATTCAAAATTTTATTCCACATGTGCAAAGATTTAGCCATCAGTATCCCATATGAGAATGGCACCAGTGTGTTTCTGTTAGCACTCTAGACAGTACTGAGTGCAAAAAAATACATCTGCAATGTCACTTTCTCTGTGGCTCAACATTTTGATGCAGAAAGTTTTGAACAAAAGCACAAGTAATGCAGCATTTGAATCCAGATTGCAGATTGTTTTAACCAAGGAGTCAGAATAAAGTCTTGTCATTGACTTTTTATTACTAACTGAACATAAATTACAATTGGTGAGCAAGACACATTTCAACACGTCTGAACATGGCTGCAGTGGAGTGAGATTTGCCATTACCCTAAGTGTACTGATGTATGATATGTAGAGCAGTATGTAATGTAAATTGTTTATGGCCCCTTCCTCAATATATTTATGGCCCCTTCCTCAATATATCTTACCCAGATTAGTAAAATCAGTGAAAAGGATTTTTTACAGGAATAAATAAGTGCAATAAAATAACTCAAAGTCAAACACATAAATGCTTATCAGAATTAGGGCTATCTCCAGTCATGTTGAGATTGTTACTCCTCATCTTACACCCTAAAAGCATTCATGTACAGAATACAGCACTTCAATTTCAATTTTGTCATGGGCTTGATTCCTGAGTGCAGTCAGACACAGTTTGTAAAATTTGTGTCCCACCAGGACAATATGTTCTATTTAACATACTTTTATCTAATACCAACACTGAATCATCACCATCAGTCCCCATTTTCACATTTTCTACATGGGTTCAGGATGTCATATCAACTGTCGCCATCTCTCTCTCGATTCAGTGCCACTCTCCTATATTCTTTGATAGTCATGCCTGACTGTTGCAGGTCTTGTCTAATCAACAATGTCATGTCTTATTTGTTTGTCACAAGATTCTATTTATGATTATCATTGACCATACCAGAGAGCATGGCCGGAGGTGCAGATATATCATTTCAATTGTAATTCAGATCTCATCAGTAAAATTAATTTGATAAATGCACTGTGGAACATTTGTAAATACACTGACCAGCACACATGGCCAAGTCTCAATGCTATGTTTTACACCTGAAGTGTACTTTGACGAACTCTTACCAAATTCAACCACAGGACATTTATGAGCTTTCTGTCTTGTAAATGCAGTTGTCAAGGTTGTCCATTGTTATTCACAGGCTGGTACATGCTAGATTTGAATTGAGTGAAAATTCCATATTATTTTTCCTAATATTCTTGAGAAGATATGGAAGATGATAATGAGGTTGGTGCTCCATTTAGAGCCTAAAGGTATGTCAGAAGACATTCAAGATCTTTGATGGACTCCTCATAAAGGCCTACAACCATATGCTTTTGCAGCAGGAAAATATCAGGTCTTATTACAAGGCTAGGGCTTGGAATAGCTTGGTCAAGACTGTCATTAGTGCAACTGGTATTCATAGCAATGGTTAACAATGTTGTCATCACTACAGTGACATGGGAATCATATATCATACATACAACAGTCACAAAACTGTTTGCTAATGTCTATAATAAAAATGAGATTGATGTATCTTTTAAGACACATGCATGACTTCTCATTCATATCTGGATGTACCAAAGGTTAACATATTTATACATCAATTTGGCTTGAATGTCAAATATTGAAATGACATGGCATCGATGATATTTTTTATGTTCCCCACTGCCCTATTTGTCTCCCTTTTGTTTATGGTTTTTTTTTATTTTGCAACATAATTCCTGCTGAAAAAGCAAATGACCATAAGCATGGGGATCTAGAATGGCCACTGGAGATCTGCCCACCATACCTCCACTGGTGGCTGTGGTGGCACCAATACAGGCAGCATAAACGCCGAGAACTTCAATGTCTTAACCTGTCAGAACTGCCACCACAGCTCAAGTACTACATGTTCCAACTACATCAGGTCACTTTGCCCAAGGGGATGGTGCAGTGGAGATGGTGATTATGTCACCTATCAGGAGCTAACAGGGCTGGTGTAGAACATTATGAAGGGGGGCCTTGGTTCCTGCATTGAAAGAATGGGAAAGTCCTGCATCAAGTAGCTAAGTTGATGCCCCATTAGACACTGCCCCAGGTGTCTGCAACAGGAGACAATGATGACAGTTCTGAGGGTGAGCACTAGAACCTCACTATACTCATGTTGGATGAAGATGCATCTCTGATATCTCAGTCATGATGCTTCCTAAACTTTTGTGTCCCTCACCATCCCTGTCTTTCATCTATGACCTGTATGCCTACACCTGCTACCTAACCTACCCCACCTACCTACACCTTTTGTTCCTAACCACCTTCCCCAGCTTTCCTGTCTCTCCAATAAAAAAATAAATAAAATGTGCACCTTTCCCACAAAAAAAAAAAATAAAAAATACTCCGCATGCATATCTCTCCACTTTTCCTAAATGTTTGTCCAACACATTTTATTTGGTTAATTTGACCACACCACATTATTAAGTTATCATTTATTTATTTAATTTTTATTTATTTAAATTTGTTGACCGGGAGTGTCCGACTGGACGTAGGTCCATTTTCAGTGGAGGCCCGGGGAGAAAAGCTCCACAGTAAAATAAACAGACAGTAGTTACATTGGATTACATAGCGATTAACAATTTAACATGGCAATTACTTACAACATATTTACAGATGAAGAACATAGTACATCAGTAGACAACTAGAATCTTTATCTGTGAAGTACATAACAGGCATTAACAAATGTTACAATGAGAAGTTCATCATGCACTTGATGTGGTGACTATGTAAATACCCCAAATTATTTGTAAAAGTACACTATTATCTTGTGAAGAACTGAATATCTATGTTGTTGTCCCACCACCATCCTGCACATTTTTATTCTTCCTCCTGTGTCCTACTCTCTGCTTGTCTGCCATTCTCACCACTGTCATATCTCAGCATACTGATAACTTCATCCATTCAAATGTATTCTATCTCACTCTTGTATTCGGACTTCACATGTAGTATTGGCTGTTGATACAATGTACTCTAGCCTGTGTGCTGAGATATACTGATGATCAAATCCTCCACTGACTGGCTAATGTGAGTGTGTGTGTGTATGTGTGTGTGTGTGTGTGTGTGTGTGTGTGTGTGTGTGTGTGTGTGTATTTCTGACTTTAGTGTTAGGTAGGACTGGCTTCACCCACATATCTGATTTGTACACTTTCACTCAGGTGAAACATTTACAGCAAAAGAGGGATCCCTCATCAATGTTATTTTTTTAGGCCCAACCTTTTCTCTGCAACACATTGAAAAGGTCATCCATTCAAATGTGTCCTATCTCACACTTGCAGTCAAGCTTCTCCTGGGGTGCTGACTGTTGATACAATGTGCTGTAGCTTGTGTACCTTAGACAGGCTGATGTTTAAATCCAGCAGTGACTGGCTGACAAGTATGTGTGTGACTCTAGTGCTAGGCAGAACTGGCTTCACTCACATATCTGATGTGCATACTTCCACTCAGGAGAAACATGTACACCAGGAGAGGACTTCTCCATCAATTTCTTCCCTTTTAGACCAGATATCTACTCTGCAATACACTGATGTCATCAATTTAAATGTGCTCTTTCTCACACTTGAAGTGATACTTCATCTGTGGCACTGTCAGCTGATAACTTGTAAATAGGCAGATGTTTGAATCCATTAATGACTGACTTGACTTGTAGCCATGTATTTGTAATGCCAAAGACTGGAAGTTGTCACTCATAGAACTGATATGTACAGTTACACCAGAAGCAGGCTCTCAGATCTGTTCATGTCACATTTAGCCCAAATATCTGCTTAGAAACACACTGATGGGGTCATCCTTTCAAACGTGCCTTATATCATGCATTCATATTCAGCTAAGCATGTAATGCCCACTACATGTATGTGGTGTTTGACAGATGTAGTAAGATGTCTCCTGTGGCACCAGCACTTGATACAATATACTCTAGCTTGTGTTAATAGATAGGTAGGTATTTGAATCCAGCAATGACTCATTTGTATCAGTGTGTGTGTGTGTGTGTGTGTGTGTGTGTGTGTGTGTGTGTGTGTGTGTGAGTGTGTGTGTGTGTAAAACCCTAATGCTTAACCAGTCACTGTGCTGTGCAAATTTACATGGGCTCTTCCATCAGTTTCAGTCTCTTTTAGCCCAAACATCTGCCTTACAACACCCTGATGAGGTAATTATGTCAAATATACTATATTTCACCCTTACAATAAGACTTCTCCTATATTGGGAGTGGATAAATATAAAATTGTGTGGTGTTTTTAGGTAGATGTACATATCTAACAAAGACTGACTAGTATGAATGCATGTGACTATAGTTCTAGTAAGGACTGGCTTACCCAGCAGATCTAATGAGTACTCTTCCACTCAGGAGAAACATTTACAACATGAGAAGATGCCTACCTCTATTTCATTCCTTTTGAGCCCAAACATCTGGTTTGTAAAACACTGATGAGGTCATCCTTTTAAATTGTATCTATTTCACAGCTATAGCATGAATTTTCCTGTGGCACTGGAGACTGATAAAATAGTGTCTAGCTTGTGAACTTAGGTAGTCAGGTGTTTAAATGTGGTAATCACTAAATAGTGTGAGTGTGTATTACTATAGTAACAGGTATGACTGGATTATCCAACACATGTAGTGTATACTCCTCTACTCAGACAAAACATTGACAATGAGACAGGTCTCACACTATAATTTCACTAGCTTTTAAGCCAAACATATGCCTTGCAATTCAATGATGAGGTTATGCCTTCAAATATGTTCTGTCTCAGACTTGTAATAAGACTTTTCCTGTGGTGCCTGCAGTTAGTACATATTTTTTTTAGCTTGAGAACTTAAATAGGCAGCTGTTCAAATCCAGCAATCACAACATAATGTGTGTGTGAGTGCACTGACATGAAATGCTGCCTTATTTAAAATTCACCCCAAATCTTTCTATCTCTTTTAGGATGAACATAGGCCTTGCAACACATTGATGGTTATCCCATTCAAATATGTGTTGTACAACACTATCAGTATGTATGTGGTTCATGTGGTTAATATTGACTTTGATAGCATGTAGACTTAGATGGACAAGTGTTCAAATCTGGTGATATATATGTCCAAAGCAATACTGATGGGCAACTTACCCAACAGATGGTGATATGGTTAACTCACAGTTGTGGAAACAGTAACATGACAAAGCCTTTTCAGCACTCAAAAGAAATTTTAGGAGATAGATGACCATTCAAAACATTTCTTAGGTCAAACTTTGTAGTGTGTCCTTTCTGACACCTGCACTTTAAAGTCTCCTATGGCAGGAGAGGGTAAGACACAGCTATCTAGAGAATGGATCTAGCTAGGCAGGGGTTTGAATCTGGTAATGTATGTCTGGCAGACAATAGTGACTGAAGGGAATGGCTTACTCAAACAACAGTGATATGGCACCCTCACAATTGTGTGAACACTAAGATGGCCAACATTTTTTGAGACCTCAGATTACATTTTAGGAGAGCCATAACCATTCTAATACACTGATATAATTCATTTAAATGAGTACTTCATGGCACATCAGCTGTGATTATTTCTGTAGCATCACAGGTTGCTATACAGCTCTTTGAAATATGATCCCAGGCAGATGTTTGAGTCCAGCAAAGTGTAACTACTGAGTATATAAGAAATTGTTTAGAGGTAGGATTTGCTTCCCCAAAAGAAATGATACTTATTATGTGACTTAATGAAAACATTTATAATTGTGGAGGGAAAAGTTCAACTTTTGTACTTCCTTTAATGGAATGTATATACATTGCAACACAGTGCTGAGGTTATCCCTTCAAGTATGTTTTGCATGATGGCTATGCTGTGAATTCTTGTGTGGCACCATCAGTTAGTGCAGAGGGCAAGAGGAACTTGCTGTGCATTGCATCTGTTCGACTACAATGTTTGATGTCTATTAGTTTTTCACAATAAAGTGGTTAAATACAAGAATGGCTTATTTATCAGTTCTTGATATGAGTCATGCTACAAAGTGGTCAAAAATATGATAGGACCTGTGTTATGATGTTTTGTGTGGGAGGGTAGGTAATATTAATGCATTCATGGATATTATTCTTTATTTGCATGCCCAGTATAATGATATATGATTTGTGAGTTGTTTGGCACAATGCACATTAAGTAATTAATGTTGTGAAATAGTTATTGTCATTTATTGCTATTTGTCTTAGAACTTGCCACTTGCAGCATGGTTCTGCCAACATCTGTGCTATAGAGGCATTGACCAATGCAATGAGGATACCACCATTGATACAGGCCAGTGGACAGCTGTTGTATGTGAGATGTAAATTTTCAACAGTTTACTTACTACTTGATATTAATGTTGCACCTGTTTGTGAGTTATGATTGTGAACTATGACATAGGTATTACAGATGTGTTCAACAAGGCTCACATCAGGGCAAGCTGTGATTTACAACATGAGCAGACTCTATTTAAATGAGTATGTGTGGCAGCTGCAGCAGGAAGTATACATATACTGTGGTGATTACACTGCAAACAATGCTTATACTCCAGTCGCATTGAAATGACAAGTGAAATAGTTCCCATCTAGCAGATGACATCACACAATGCTGCTTGCAGGTACCCTTTTTTGGCTTACTTCTTCTATGGACTAACTAACCACATGTGGCCTTCCTTTCACACATACCTCGATCATATTGTGAAGACTGGTAGAGAAGGGTGAAGGCTGCCAGCCTAGTCAAATAAAATTTGATACATAATTCTTGCATTTGTAAATACAAATGTAAAATACAGGCTTGTGTCTTAAATGTAAAGAAATACTGTTTCAACAGTGTGGCAACATTGTCATCTGCTGTAAGGAAAACTAAGTCAAGCATTTGTTATTGGTCCTTTGAAATTAAAATTACTTCATGTTTGTTCCTTTGAAGTTAGAATTTGGAGTCGATGAGTCTGG
This sequence comes from Protopterus annectens, assembly GCF_019279795.1. Lineage (NCBI taxonomy): Eukaryota > Metazoa > Chordata > Ceratodontiformes > Protopteridae > Protopterus > Protopterus annectens. The sequence goes on from NC_056726.1 coordinate 334,055,996, forward strand.
AGTAAGCATCCTGCCTATTGTTTTAAGGCTAAAGTTAATGACCAGAATTTACATGTGGAATATCCTTTATTGCTCTAAGTGTAAAAGAATGTAAATGTAGTTAATGTGTAGCCTAGGAATGCCAGGAAGGGTGAAAAAGATGATGTAATGTTTATCAGAACTGGAGTTTCAGTTTAAACAGTGAGAACCAGAGATTGTTAAGCATTTTGCCTTGACTATTCAACTCAGCACTGCCTTGCTCTATGTAAGTAAGTTGCTTTAGAAGTATGTTTTATTGTAGAAATAGCTAGGACTATAAAGATTAGACAAAGTGTTTTTTCTGTTATGTCAGAACTGCACTACGGAATTATTTTAAGTTTCTGTGTGATCTCTGAACTCTTGATTAGCATTGTACTGCAATAATATTGTCTTGTGTTTTAATTATTTATTATTAAATATTTTAAAAACATTTTACCTGTGGCTGGTTTATGTAGAGATAATTAAGCTCTAGAGTACATTGCATGCTTATAAGTGATCCGGTAATAAGCCCTTCCAAAGCCTTAAGATTGCTTATGTTGCACTACTATTGGATAATAATATTACACAGTAATAATTGGACACCCTTTTAAGGGCCTTTGGGTAGCTGATAATTATTAGCTGGTGGTGGCAGTAATTACTACTGTATTGTCTGGGTAAAGGGGCACAGCTGGATAATCTGTGTCAGCCTTTCCCAGGAGTGTCTGTGAAGTTGTATAAATACTTATCTCAAAGTGTGTGTGTCAGCTACCTGGGCAGGGACACAAAGCACTGGTTGGACAGAGAGGGCACTGGAGGATAGCTTGCCAGCTAGGCTGAGATCTGGACCCTATAGCTGTGCCAGTGGGGAGTCTTATTGGGGACCTGGGGAGCAAGGGAGCAACTAGTCCCAGACTGACTGTGATCTCTGTGTGCACTTAAGGGAAATTGTACTTTACTGTGTGTATTTGTTATCCTTTCCTCTTATATGAGACTCCCTCTCTGGTGTTAGTGGTGAGGATTGAGGCTCCTTGATTGCTGATCCAGGGTGCAGCCGTCACACATATCAATAATCATATACTGACATTCCAATAGATACAACTCAGATATAAATGAACTGCCTCCACATAACTTTTGCCTTGAAAAACTTGCATCTTAATATATGTCACATGGCCATGTCTCCTATGAACATCTGCCATCTGTTATAGTTAACCATCTGTAACTATGCATTGCAGTATAGCCTTTGTAAATACGCTATTCAAAGTGATAGCTCTGTTTTGTGGCAGGTCCTCCTGTACTGCACTACATAACTACCCGGGAGGTATAACAGTCTCACTTCCTATCATTCATAACATGCAGGTTGCTACTACAACAGTGAAGAGTTACCAAATAGCTGGGTAACTACAGCAGAGGTGGTAAGGGAGACAGCTGGAAAGGTGCGTGGTGTGACATCTGGACAGAGGAAGGAGGACAAGGAGACCTGGTGGTGGAATGAGGAAGTACAGGAGAGTATACAGAGGAAGAGGCTGGCGAAGAAGAAGTGAGATTGTCAGAGAGATGAAGAAAGTAGACAGGAGTATAAGGAGATGAGGAGCATGGCAAAGAGAGAGGTGGCGAAGGCTAAGGATAAGGCATATGGAGAGTTGTATGAAAGATTGGACACTAAAGAGGGAGAAAAGGACCTGTACCAATTGGCTAGACAGAGGGGCAAGCTGGGAAAGATGTGCAGCAGGTAAGGGTGATAAAGGATAGTGAGGGAAACTTACTCACAAGCAAGGAGAGTGTGTGAGCAGATGCAAAGAGTACTTTGAGGGGTTGATGAATGAAGAGAATGAGAGAGAGAGAAGGTTGGATGATGTGGGGATAGTGAATCAGGAAGTGAAACAGATTAGCAAGGAGGAAGTAGGGACAGCTATGAAGAGGATGAAGAATGGAAAGGCTGTTGGTCCAGATGACATACCAGTGGAAGCATGGAGGTGTTTAGGAGAAATGGCAATGGAGTTTTTAACCAGATTGTTTAATGAAATCTTGGAAAGTCAGAGGATGCCTGAGGAGTGGAGAAAAAGTGTTTTGGTACCTATTTTTAAGAATAAGGGTGATGTGCAGAGCTGTAGTAACTAGAGAGGACTAAAACTGATCAGTCACAGCTTGAAGTTATGTGAAAGAGTAGTGGAAGCTAGGTTAAGAAGGGAGGCGATGATTAGTGATCAGCAGTATGGTTTCATGCCAGGAAAGAGCACTATAGATGCGATGTTTGCTCTGAGAGTGTTGATGGAGAAATACAGAGAAGGTCAGAAGGAGTTGCATTGTGTCTGTGTGGACCTGGAGAAAGCATATGATGGGTGCCTAGAGAGGAGTTGTAGTATTGTATGAGGAAGGTAGGAGTGGCAGAGAAGTATGCAAGAATGGTACAGGATATGTACGAGGGTAGTGTGACAGTGGCAAAGTCTGCAGTGGGAGTGAAAGATGAGTTTAAGGTGGAGGTGAGATTACATCAAGGATCAGCTCTGAGCCCTTTCTTATTTGCAGTGGTGATGGACAGATTGACAGACAAGATCAGACAGGAGGCCCCATGGACTATGATGTTTGCAGATGACATTGTGATCAGTAGTTAGAGTAGGGACCAGGTTGAGGAGACCCTGGAGAGGTGGAGATATGCTCTAGAGAGGAGAGGAATGAAGGTCAGCAGGACTAAGAATATATGTGCGTGAATGAGAGGGAGGATAGAGGAATGGTGAGGATGCAGGGAGTAGAGTTGGCGAAGGTGGATGAGTTTAAGTATTTGGGATCAACAGTTCAGAGTAATGGTGAGTGTGGAAGAGAGGTGAAGAAGAGAGTACAGGCAGGGTGGAATGGGTGGAGAAGAGTGTCAGGAGTGATTTGTGACAGACGGGTACCAGTAGGAGTGAAAGGGAAGGTCTACAAGAGGGTAGTGAGACCAGCTAAGTTGTATGGGTTGGAGACAGTGGCATTGACAAAAAGGGAGGAGTCAGAGCTGGAAGTGGCATTGTTAAAGATGTTAAGATTTGTACTGGGTTGACAAAGATGGACAGGATTAGGAATCAGTATATTAGAGGGTCAGCTCAGGTTGGACGGTTTGGGAGACAAAGTCAGAGAGGCGAGATTGCGTTGGTTTGGACATGTGCTGAAGAGGGATGCTGGGTATAATGGGAAAAGGATGCTAAGGATGGAGCTGCCAGGTAAGAGGAAAAGAGGAAGGCCTAAGATAAGGTTTATGGATGTAGTGAGAGAGGACATGCAGGTGGTTGGTGTGACAGAGCAATATACAGAGAACAGAAAGAAATGGAAACAGATGATCCACTGTGGCGACCCCTAAAAGGAACAGCCAAAAGAGAGAAGAAGGTTGCTACTAGAACAGACTGTTTCAACAGTGACTACTTGTATGGCAAGGTTTGTATAGGAGTGCATTAATCTTCTCAATATGTCTCCATTTTTACATATGGGTAGCTTGCCTTTATATCTTCATTTTTGATTCTTTCATACATATAAGGCAAGGAAACGTTTAAAGTTGTTTAAACTGTGTGTCTGTTCAAACATCAGTTCATTTCTATGCAACTTACTGCCTTTGCTTAATTTCCCAATATACATGACAATGACAGTGGAGATCCCTAACTGTGCACCGCCCACAATGTATGCAATGTCCCCTACTATATCAGTTTCCCTTGTCAACTATTGTCTTTCTGCTCTACTCCCCCTATTATTTATGAACTTCCCTCATTTTGTTATATGGCAGCTCTGCCCCTCTCAGTCCTTTTTTTTTAGATGTAGTGACCTTGTATATAAGATGGTTGAATTACACTTAATATTGTTTAATGACTGGAATTACAGACCTAGACTTCTTTTAATGTTGAAAAAAATATCTGATAAAGTCACATTCATCTTTTCCTTCTGTCACCTTTAGAGTTTTATAGACATGTAAATATGTCCCTGAGTGGTCCTGATTTTTCTGGAGTTTTCCCTAATTATGATACAGGGAGGTGTACATGAATCTCTTTATAGATAACAGCCAGTTAGCTTCTTGTTAGGCCCCCTTTGCCTTTCATTTACATATTCCAAGTTGTCCTTGCTAGTATTTTGCTGGTCTTGCTTACTCCCTTACTAAGGTGCAGCTTATTTATTATCTGATGTTTATACTACATGCTCAAGCCCAGCTGCACCACAATGTGGCCTCTGTTCTGGCCAAGAGCTGGTACTACTCGACATATAGGGTTACTTAGAGTCTAGCATATTCAATGAGCACTTTTGCTCATCATGCAGTGATGGCCAATCGAATAGCTTTTGTCATGACATATACATGGTTGTTAATGAATCTCTGGGATAGTCTTTCATATGTTACTGACCCACAAGAACAGGCATCTTTATCTGTGTGGTGCTCCTGCCATGTGCAGTATGTAGAGGTTTTACATGGCCAGCCTTTTCTAGTAAATTGCAACAATGTGTTAACACTAAGGCTATCCATAAATGCCAGCTCACAACAAAACTAGTGTGCCATTTCATAACAAAACTAGCGATGGAAGAAAAACATTTGATTTAACACAAAAATTATATTATAATTAAAACTCCACTATTTTTTTTTTAATTTCAACTGTCAAAATTATGTGTTTTCTAGACGTAGGATGCAGAGAAATCAAAAGTCGAGCAACACAGCAAAGATTAACTATGTTTTCATTTAATTTTAAGAACATAGACAAAGACTGTAAAAAGCTAAGAATTGCCATCATATTGCAAATCACATTGAATATAAATAAAGAAAAGCAACAACATTAACATAAAGACACATGAATGTAAAGACGGTAATAAATACTCTGATCCTGCCAGTATTTGTCACAGACCATAATATGCACACTATAGAGGAATGGGGGGAAAGATCAGTAGCTAGGTTTAATAATTATGCCACTGTCCTTAATATACCTGTTGACAGCATACTTAAAGCATTACTTCTACACAAGGCTAGAGAAAATATGTGTCACATACATGAGACTGTGACATGATGTAAAGAAAAAATTACAGATGTTATTGAAAAAAACATAATAAATACTTTGAACCTAAATGAAAGGTACAGTTTGAAACATACAAATTCAGAAGTGTAGGTTGGGAAGAGGAAGAAGCTTCCCCCAACGCACCGAGATAAAAGTCAAAGCAATGGATTGGGAGTTGACCCAGACCAAACATTTATGACATAAATAATACAGACACGCTCATCAGAAAGAATAAAGAATAAAGAAATAACAGTATCTGAGGCAGCTATAAAACTGGAAAATATTAGCCTTTGCAAAATCTTTAAAAAATGAGGAAGCAGAGGAATCTGTCTAGTTCCAGCCTCACCACCATGAGCGCTGAGGAAAAAATAAAAAAACAGAGAAACTACTGGTCTTAAAACTTTGTTGATGAGCTCAGTCACAATAATTTTCAAAAATCATGAAACACAGGTAATGTTCCAAAGCAACACATGTTTATTCATCACAGATAAGCAGGCCTCAGTAACAAAAAAAAATCAGAAATATTTTAACAATGTTAAACATATCCGCTTTTATATACTTAGAAGTAGGTGTGGAAAATATATTTGTACTGTTTAATTTTAAACCAGCCTATTTATGACAAATACATTTTAGAGCAGCAAATACCCACCCCCACACACTACTACTGATTAGAACAAACTAAATCCTAGTTAATGAAAACGCTTCCTATCTATTTGCAGCCTACATTTCAAGATGAGGTATTAAGAAAAGCATAACATATACATAAAAAGATATACATAAAAAGACTTTTAATTAAAATCGCTTTCGGCTAATTAATGCAATAAATCCTTCATCAGGTCTGTGACAAGAACTAAAATCAAGAAAAAAAACACATAGCTATCTAACCATTTGCATAATCAAACTAAGACATATAAAAATACATGTCTAATAATATCTAGTAATTATCCATCCATGTGCATTAATGTGCATAAAAAACTAAGTTATTAACAGCTCAGATGAAATGTCAGTGCTTTGCAAACAAAAATGTTTACAACCCCAAAAACATGTTTATACAATGAAAACTAGTAGAAAAATCCCACAAAAATACAAACAACAGTGGATGAAGTAAACTGGTAATGTATAAAAGTGTACAGGTGTGTGCATGAGTCTGCATGAGCATCCACCAGTATGGTAAATGGGGGAGTATACTAATACTACATGGTAATAGTGTCATGAAAAAATGTGTAAATATTAAGAAATTATAAATAAATGTGGTAACATAAAGAAATGTAAACTAAGAAGACAGGAGGTTGCAGGGCAAGAACTGTTGACAAAGGTGAATGTATGGGAAAGGTGTTCACTGAAGGAAACCATGAAGAAATAGCATAGAGTGTAATCAGTTATATGTGGGTTTTCTGTGTGTGTGTGTGTGTGTGTGTGTGTGTGTGTGTGTGTGTGTGTGTGTGTGTGTGTGTGTGTGTGTGTGTGTGTGTGTGTGTGTGTGTGTGTAAATGTACAGGGCATTAGCAGAAGTTATAGATGTTATTCAATATTGTGGTTGGCAGTGCCAAACAAAGATTTCTTTCCAACAAATGGCAAAGAAATGCACCAGGTTAAACAAACAAACCAATTTGCTATGGGTCTACTTCATAACATTGAAATTTCATAACATTAAATTTCATAACATTGATACCATAACATTGAAAATTCAAAACACTGAAAACTTAAAATATTGAAAAATCAGAACATTGAAAGTGTGCTTCATAACATTGAAAACTATATTGCACAAGTAAATAATATCACCTCCACCTGCAACAACACCTAATGAACTCACACACTTTCTATTACATTTCCCTATACCCCCCCATGTGGGGGGCTCTGCCCCCACACCCCCGAAAATTAAATATACCAACTCCAAGATCACACTACAGTGGAAAAAAGTTAATTTCCTACACTGAGGTTAGGAAATTAACTTTTTTCCACTGTAGTGTGATCTTGGAGTTGGTATATTTAATTTACTGGGGGTGTGGGGGGCAGACCCCCCACATGGTGGGGTGCAGTAAGGCTTGCCCCCGTGCACTAACTTAGTAGAAAGTGTTTTTGTTAGTTAGGTGTTGTTATAGGTGGCAAGGATGTTATTTACATATGCATTGTAGTTTTCAATATTATGAAGCACACTTTCAATGTTCTGAGTTTTCAATGTTTTGGGATTTAGATGTTTTGGTCTAAATGTTATGAAATTCAACGTTATGAAATTTCAATGTTATGAAATAGACACTTTGCTATAGTATGTAAGACAGTGATATAAGTTATTAATGGAAATTTTTAGACAGAAGTTTTACAGTGATTTTTAAGTAAAATTATTCTGAACATTACTTTTGTGTAAATTAAAATAAAAAAATATTTTTTTATACTTGTGTTCTATAAAATTATTTCAAACATCATGTTACAACTTCTGTACAAGTTAAGATAAAAAACATAATTATGATTTGTCAGGCTGGAATGTATACAAAGACATTGTCAAACATTTTATAAATAGGAGCAGAGTTAAAACATATAAATAAAATACTGCTATGATATGACTTTGTTTTGTGACATATTTTGTTAAATAAAGTGTTTTCAGGCATTAAAAAACACTGGACATGAAAATAAAAAAATGATGTAGTCAAAAACAAAAATGTTTCCAGAAAGGAGGCACACTCTGAGCTGTCATTTAAATTAATAGAAAATGTTATCAGAATAATGTGGCAGTCAGCTATAAGGTAAAATTGTGTTAAAAAAATAACCTAAAGGGACCCCCTTAAGCCAGTGAATTTTAAACTGCTATTTCTGGACCTATATGTGTATAAAAAGATAGAAATTAGCCTACTACAATTAAATTCACCTTGTTGAGTCTCAAAATGCTGCTTTTTTCCTGTTTCATAAATAAAATCTGCTTTGCTACAGCATAATTTTGTCTCCAAAAATAATTTCCATAATCTGCAGCTTTTCATTTACAGAAGTGACAAATGAAAGTACAGAGTGGTAATAAATGACATACGCAGGCACCAATCAAATGAAATAAAAGGTCATATAGAAAGAATGTGACTAAGGAAAGCATAGAAGTGCTACATGATAGAGAGGTGTGAGATGCGAAGGGTTAGGAATTTTAATTAATCAAAAGCAAACAAAGCTTGGTATTTGTTTTGCCAGAACAACATACAACACAATTGAAATGTACCACTGTGGATGCATGAACCATTACGGAAGTAGAGGCAAATGTCAAGACAGACTTTTATGGGTCTTGGTACACAAAAGCTCTTTGTACTAACTGGCAGATATTTACGATTTTCAGTTTTACAATATGCCATATTCACATCATCCGATGTTGTGATATCAATCCATGACATCAATTTTGAAATGTTTGGGATACTTGAAATAGCAGCAAGTGATGATGGCCTTCTTTTCTATAGTTCTACAAGATCTCATTTCAGACATATTTGACAAACGTTTTTTTGACATGTAGAAAAGTGACAGCCTCCACAAGCTAGTAGCATGGTAGACAAATGTATGGCAAATATAAGCAAAACCATAAGGACTGACAGGATCATTACTGTTCTTCAGAACCAAGAAACAACTAGTATACTCTGAAGGTTTAGAAGTTCTCTGAATCCTTTAAGAGGGGGACTACCAGATAGCTTCGCATTTGGACATGATTAGAGAAATAAAATATTTTCTGTGAATGATACCAGAGTTGTGATTGACAAAAGACTGTATAAGATACCTGAAACAAGCAAACAAACAAACAAACAAAAAAAAAAAAAGTGAAAGAAAACTCTAACCTTGAAAAAGGTTAAGCCAGACAACACTTGTAAGAAAGGTGGCATTGTTCTGGTGATGAATGGAACACAAAATAATAACCATATATCTTTATTGAACCTAGAGCCACGCTTTGCATAGGACATAAAATGTCCACCATAGTTATAAACAATGGTTGATACTATTTAACAAGAACTTATTCTAAAACCTGTAACTGATGGTCTAGCAGAGTATAAAAGCAAATACAGTAACAATATGTCCATTTGTTGTTATACATCTTCTGGTTATTTTGGTGGGCATATACAATTATAAAGAAGACCTGAAAGGACAATTGGAAAACAACATATCTCACACTGTGTGACATGCAATAAGCTAATCAGTTTTTACAATTAATTACTGTTTGGGCCAAAAATGAGTATTTATGCAAAGCTACCAAACTTGTTGTGTGATATGTTGCTGTGACATAACACAGTAGACTTTGTTCTTGAGCTATTCATAGTCTTATTAACTGGTATCTCGCATCCTTCTATCATGCTTTCACTATTTTTCTGTTTTTTTCCTTAGACATGTTCTTTCTATAAATGTACATATTGTCCTACATTGTTTAAGGCATTGCGGCTAAGAAGAAAATTGGTTGCTATTGTGAAAATTTATTATATATTGCTGTGTGTAATGCAGTGAGCCAAGCTGGTTTGTTGCTCTAGCTAGATGAAATGGTTACATTTTTTTTTCACTCTTTGCCCTCCCTACCAGTCAACAATCAGCCCCCTGCTAGCTAATTAGCCCATTCATTTCCCATCACTGGGGTTAGGGTCAGTCAGGAGAGCTGTCATTCAGAATGCAATTAGTGGAGGTTTGAGGGTTTTTATCCTTGTACCCTAACATCTCTGAAATCCCCCAGCTTGCACACCCACAGAAGGACATGCAATAGGCTGTACATGCTGTTTGCCCCTGCACATCCATGAGGGGTATTACTAGCAAGCAGCCCTAACCCTCTCCTCAAGCATAGGAAGTGGTTTTGCCAGTTTCTGCAGAGAAGCTACACTTTTCTATGCACTCCCTGAGTACCCACTACCCCCACTTCCTCCCTTGAGTGGTGAGTAGGAGATGCCCCTTCACTCTTCTCCTTCACTGCCTGAAAACTCCAGTGTCAGAGCTACTTGCATGAGTCATAATAAGGGTTCTGTTCCTATGCATCACAGGCAGGCTGAAAATGCTGAAAAGTCATAAAATGTTATCTGAAAAGGAATTACTGCTGCACTTTACTAAGGCTGAAAAACAAAGTTAATGTCTGTTTGCGGTGTACTGAAAATAGGACCAGTAATGTATATAATGAATCACATGTTGTTTGCCCTGAAAAGAGGGGGAGAGATATGACATTTCTAAGCCAAATGACACAAAGCCTTCAAAATAATGTGGCTATATTTAATTCAAAAGATTGTCCCCCACAGCCCGATTGAGTTATCTTTCAGCACCAGCATGTAAGTCAGGCTGACCTGCACTGATGGCCAGATATTGTAGAGCAGATAAAGACCATAAAAGTCATAAAACAAATGTCTTTATTACATGGCAAAATAATTGGTAAATGACACAGCAAGTGTTTGCATGCCATTACAGAAACAGGGTTAAACCCCCCTCACCCCTAGGCTTCATCACCTCATACTAAACTTTTCATACCTTCAAGATTATGGATCAGGCAAAAAACCCAGGGGAGGATCTCTAATTCTCCTCACAGACAACCTTAACCCCACCATTGTTGCATAAGCAAACTGTAACTTAGAATTTAATCTAAACCAGGTACTTTTAAAATTACTGCTTATTTACATCCTCAGTTAGAGCGTCTTCTGTGTGGCAACATGCGTGAACGGGCCTTCCTTCGTTGAAGGTTGTGCATTAGGCCCGGCAAGCCAGCACATAAAACTCTACTGCCAATCATTAGCGGACCGGAGTTCCGCTGTGGTGACCCCTAACTGGGAAAAAGCCGAAAGACGCAAATCATCTTCTCTCTAGGAAGCAGCATGGATTCTGGTCTTGGACACAGTACCATAACTACTCCCTACTCCTTCACAGATGACATCCTATCCATTATGGATAAAGGCAACCTGACAGAAACTGTCTTTATTGACCTCACAAAAGCCTTTGATCTAATTGACCATAGATTACTATTTGAGAAACTAACTGAAATAAGCATTAGTGATGATGAAAAACCTTGGTTTGTAGAGTTACTTATTAATAGATCCTTCAAGGTGAAAGTGGGCACAACCACCTCTGAAACAGTTCCTCTTATGAAAGGAGACCCTTGGAGTTCCACTTTAGTCCCTCTGCTATTTTTAATATTTATCAACAAACTTCCATCTGATTACCCTCAAATATCTCTAATTCCTTATGCAGATGACATGGTCATCTACAGGTCAAACAAATTCCACTCTGTCATTCAAATAAAGTTCCAATATGACCTCCAAACCATCAAACAATGGCTAATAGGCCAGGAACTTATATTTAGTCCATCAGAAACTAAAGCAATGCTACTTGGAACCAACTAAAAATAGCCAAAGCACTCAGCTCCCTTAATATTAAAGATGTTAACAATACCACCATAAAAACTTCACACCCTTCCAATACCTTGGCATTTGGCTAGACCAATCTCTTAACTTGTAACTAGACATTCAAGACACAAAAGATCAATACCTTTTGTTCTGGACAAACAGACTATCATCTTTTCTGTCCAAGGCTGCCAAGGCTGCCATAGACAAAGGAAGACTCTATTCTCAACATGACTAGAATATCCATAATAGCTGAATACCACAGCCTTGCAAACCATCTCCAGTAAGATATGGCAGTTCATTACTAACTCTCGCACTAAAGGGCACTACTGCCTATCTCTCATCAAATCTTTATAGCTCCCAATATACCTGACAAACAACATTCAGATAGGAACTCTAGTTCATAAAACCCTTTCTCCTCAGACATCTTCCCCTCACTCATAAGCTCTTCACCAAAATGCCCATAAATAATCTCATTGGTACTTCTCAGTCTCAACCCACCCTATTAACTCCAAAAATTAAAATTCATTGCACTGACCATGCATTCTCTGATCTGGCATCAGAAGTATGTCATTCCATTCTTTTCTCAATCAGTGATGTCTAAAAGTAGTTGGACTTCAGATAAAAAAATTCAAGGAACACCTCTTCACCCAAACAAAGTGCAGCTGCACTCATAAAGGTCATGTTACATGACCCCTGCAGCTCTGTCACACCCCTTTATCCTTATTTCATCCTTCCTTATCTCATCTTGTCATCCCCTCACTTACTGCCTCTTATTCATCTGACCTCCCTCTTCTTTTCACATCTCTCACACTTCATTTCCTTTCTACCCATCTTCCCTCAGCATGCCTCTCTTACCATTTCTCTGTCCTCTCCCCATGCCATCATTACTTGCAACTATTCCTACTTGCCTCTTCTAATGTCTTCATACCTTTCTCTGTATGGATATGCTGCTATCCCTGTAGCATAAGCCATCTCATTTGTTATGCTACATCTTATCCGGAAAGCTGTAAACTAAATGTTGTAGCATATTCTTGCATTTGTAAATATCTTCTTCTTCTCTTTCAGCTGTTCCCATTAGGAGATGACACAGCAGATCATCCATTTCCATTTCTTCCTGTCCTCTGCATCTTGCTCTGTCACACCAACCACCTGCATGTCCTCTCTCACCACATCCATAAACCTAATCTTAGGTTCATAGGTTCATAGGTTTATACTAGGCTATCTGCCCTAAGGCATTTATAAGCCTAGCCCAAATTTTTGTGGCTTACGCCACCTGCCCAAATTTTTTGTGGCTTATACCCCCTTATAAAAAAATACTGTGACCATTAGTTTGTTGTGTCTCTGTCGAGCAGTGAGACAGAGATTATTGATCTCCCATCCACAGGTCAAGATTTCTCTTGAACAGAGCCAGTGAGGTGCTCTGCCTCACATGGACCGGGATTTTATTCCACAGCATAGGGAGTCTCTGAGTGATAAATCTATCCCTCCAGCACGTCCTATTTATGTCCATGCTAAGGTTTAAGTCGCTTAGGCCTTCCTCTTTTCCTCTTACCTGGCAGCTCCATTCTTAGCATCCTTTTCAAATTATATCCAGCATCCTTCCTCAGCACATGTCCAAACCAACGCAATCTCGCCTCTCTGGCTTTGTCTCCAAACCGTCCAACCTGAGCTGACCCTGTAATATACTGATTCCTAATCCTGTCCATCTTCATCACACCCAGTGCAAATCTTAACATCTTTAACTCTGTCATGTCTAGCTCTGACTCCTGTCTTTTTGTCAGTGCCACTGTCTCCAACCCATATAGCATAGCTGGTCTCACTACCCTCTTGGAGACCTTCCCTTTCACTCTTACTGGTATTTGTAAATATACGTTTCAAATTTCTTAAGTGATTCTATTCACCTGGCTGTGGCTATAAATGGTCCACAGAGATCAGTGTAATATCCTGGTAAGTAAGTAAGTAAGTAAGTAAATAAATAAATAAATAAATACATGCTATCAGATGTTTCTTTAAACTCTTAAAAATCTCCCCATATGCCACCATTACAAATACATAACTCAATTAATTCACTGTCTGGTCTGCATTAACTTCAGATTAATTTTAGCACTGATTCTGACCAACAATAGATTGCCTAGGTCAAGGATTATATAAGATTATAATTCCTGCTGCTAGGACTGAAAGCTAACATTGTTTTTTTTTCTGCTGGTTAATACAACAATCTATAGCATGAAAGGTGGCATGTTATTTCACATGCTACACACAGCATCTAGCAGGAAATGGAAACTAAGATGAAAGCTAAAAACATGAATGAAAATCATAAAGTACTTGGCATAGAAACCTATTACATGGCACAATTATTTTTACATCTTGATTTGCATGGCACATCTTTTTTCCCTCTTCCTTCTGTCAACAACTGCTCCAAAAAGTATGTCATAGGCAAGCTTTCTCTTTTCATTGGCAGTATAAGTCACATCTCCCTATACCCATTATATTATATTATATTATATTATATTATATTATATTATATTATATTATATTATATTATATTATATTATATTATATCATTATAATATACTGCCCTGTATTGTACTGCTATAAATGAAAATAGTATATGCCTCACAAAAAACTTATAATTAATGTAGTTTTTTTGCAAACAGTTCCTCCCTGGGTCTCCACTGGAGATGAATTTTCCTCACCTAGACTTTCTGATTAAAAAAAGCATGAATAAATAAATTAAACAGCTTTATATGTATTAGCTCACATAAAGGTCAGCATTAGTAAGGCACCCTTCACAGTTATTATTACTGTTTATGAAGTTCATTGAAAAAGTAGCATATCAATAAAATTCATTGTACAAACATAGATGGAACTGTCACAAAATTAGGAGATGTTTGAGTAGTATATATACCACACGTTCGTAGATTGAGTTGTCAAGCTTATAGATTCATTGATTCATAGATTGTTGCTAGGCTAATGACCCAGGGGAACCTTTCTAAGCCTAGCAGTGTTTTTTTCAAAAGAATAATGACATCCTGTAAAGGACATTGAGGTTCAGGCATTCATAAGCTACCTCTGTCCAGAAAGGACTTGGATGCCAGGCCAGTGTAAATTTCCTGTTCCCCATCCACTGGTTTAGGGTGCACTTAAACAGGGTAACAGACAAACTCAGTTTTACATGAATGGGAAACCTGTTCTACAGGAGTAATAGTCTGCAGGACACATATCTGCAGTGGTGGCTGGTGACTCCAAATCAATGGGGGACTGCAGGAGACAGCTGAATGGGTGGGGTCAACATGAATGGGTGTGGCCAACTAGAAAGGGGTGGAGCTATGCTAAAAACCTCAAAAACTGGGACTTTAATTAAATATGCTGCCCTGGGTGCCACTGCCAAACTGCCATTATGAGAGTCCAATCGAGACAAAATGAATTGTAGAAGAAAAAAAATATTTCAATGTATTGGCTACATCACAGCTTGCTTAATATCTAGATGGAAACAAAAAGGTTGTGAGGCATGAAAAAATACATTACTTTTTTAAATACATTACTGGAATGCCAGTCAAAATCAAGTATAAAAAAACAAGCAGCACTCAACTCAAACCACTTCTCCTTGCACTGGGGTTCTAATTATAATTTATATTCAGCTTTATAAGAGTACCAAGTAACATACTGAAAGTAGCAATACTCCCACTTGTAAAAATGTTTCTTATCCAAAAAAGACCTGCTGCCTGACAACAACTATCTACTTGTTTTATGGGGGAAACATGATCAAGGTAAAAAATGAACAGCAAACAAGAAACAAGCTCAAGATAAATTGCTTAAAGGATTACTGCACAGGTTATGGACTATACATGCTAAATTGGCATTCTGTTTAGTTTACGTGTAAAGCCTGCAAAGATGACTCCAAGTCTCCAACAAATGTAATGAACTTCTGAAAATACTGTAATCCTGTCCTTTATTACAAATACTGTCATATGCATTTCAATACCTAAGGCTTATAAGCTATCTAGTTATGTAAATATTCTCTGCACGGCAACAACAAAAAGGCTTTCAATGTTGGTAATTCTTTAACAGTATGCTTATTAAAGCTTACTTGCATCTTACAGTCTCAGACAAGCTTACCTGATGGTCATTAAAGCATTGCTACTTAAACACAAAGCAAGAGGCACTGCAACAACATGCATTTTCTGAATAAGAAGCATAAATCAACAGTATAAAAATATGACAGAAAACCAGAATATTCTGCAAAATCAAGGACAGATGAAAAGCCACTGTAGTACTTGTGTCTACCTTGGATGGGGCATACTCTGCACACTTACACTGCATATCTGCTCCTTGCATTGGACACATCCAGAGTCTCTATGTGGGGGAGTGGGATGCAACAAGTATGTCACAATTTGTAATGTCTCTGGCTGACGGTGATGACTCTAACACATTTGTCATACCTCTCAGCCTCAGAGTAAGAAATCTGGACAAAGCCATAAACAGAAGTGGGACAAAGGCCTAAAAATAAGGACAATTTTTAAATATTGCTCTTATAAACTTAGAAAGATAATAGAATAGTAGGTCTTGCATTAGTATGAATTTTCTGAAGGGTATGAAATCTGAAACTCAAATGTCTGTCATTATTTTCTAACTCCAATTTTTAATGATTTGCTACTAATTTGCCAGAAAACCACAATTATATGAAAAACGGACAAAAAATGTGATGCAAAAATATAAAATAGCCACACAATACAGTTGGGAACCTGTCAAAGAAAGGACACTTTTTAATATTAGTACTGTTAACTTGAGCAGCTGACAAAATAACAGAATCTACATTCATTTCTGAAATTAAAAGTAATCTATGACTCTGAACATTACAATTATTTATTAATCATAAAGCCTCCACGTTTTCTTCCAAATTTGTCATTTTGCGGAGGGATTATTAGGGGAGAGCAACATTTTGAGCCAAAATCAGGGACAGTTGAGAGGTTTGGATATACCTAGTTCTATAAAGTGATTTATTTGCATGCACCTCTCATCCTCTTAATACAGAAAACCTGGACAAAGCCAAATATATTGGGGGAACATACAAACAGTACTAAAAATTGCTCTTGTATAAACTTATTCAGTTGACAGAACAACAGGTTTTGCTTTAGCATGCATTTGTCTGAAGAGTATGAAGTCTGAAACTCAATTCCTAAATGATTTGCCAGAAAACCACAAATTTTATGAGAAACAAACCAAAAATAAGAAGCAAAATCTATTCATTCTGCAAAAATCTGGACAGTTAAGAGGTATAGTTCAGCCGGGGCTGTCTGAGTTTGCCACCCTTCCTCCTCACAAAATCATGGTCGTATGGGGCCTCCCCCCTGCAGCTATTCCAATGTCCCATTACTTGGCTATTTTGCCCCATTTACCATAAACACTATAATGTGTATACTGCTTTACTTCTCTGATGATTTGGATTTCATTTAGAAGTTTTATTTTACATTTTACAGCATAAACACTAATAGACATCTGCTAAACAAAGCAATGCAATCTCACAATGAAAATAGACCGCATTAAAACTTCTCTGCCCTTGAAATTCACATTCATTGAAACAGCATTGAAACCCACAATCAAAGAAAATACATCTGGCCAGTGCCAGATAAAGATTAACTATGGGCCACTTTCAAATCATAGGCTCTGTGCACAGGAAACATACAAGTGTTCTTTGATACACCTTCCTGATTGCATTAAATTATATTCCTTGTGTATTACAGTACAGCTGTTAGACAGCATTTTAAATGTATTATTTTGTACATTTTTGCAGTAAACAATGAAACAAAATGCATGCACTAATAATGACAAAACTGCCTAGTTCAGAACATTTCCATCATAAAAGTCTACTTAAACTTCTACAGTCCACCAGTGTCAGTAAATATGTACAATCTTTGCCGAAGTAAAAGTCATCTAAATAATTCCACATTAAAGAGATCTGTAACTAATGAAGAGGTTGCTGATAGCAAACAACTTTAATATTTCATTGTTTCATCTATAAAAAAAGTGCCTGTTGCCATTGATTAAATTGCCTATGTTACAATAAAAAAATGATAAGCTAGTAATATTGCAATAGAGAATGGATGGCAAACTGATAACAGGTTTATGTTACTAGGTATCTCCACCAAAGACGACATTCTCAGGACTACAGCATTCACCCCCTTTAAAAGTACAACAAAGTACAGTATCAGCAATGCATCTATATACTGTGGGAGTAGAGCCCACACCCTTGTGTATCATAAGCAAATACACTACCTATTGTACTATTAACAATACAAGCAGACTCACCATAAGCAGCATTAAACTTCTCTTGAAGCTCTCAGCTCCTTGTAAAATCCACTCGACACTCAACTGTATCTTTCAACTTTGAAGCACAAGAAATCTGGAAAAAGCCAAAATTTATTGGGGGGGGGGTGACAAAAGCCGAAAAAATAGGAACACATTTTAAACATTGCTTGTATAATCTTGAAGAAATGCTGTGTTACCACCATGCATTTCACTGCCAAGTCTTGGCCCCTGGACCCTGTGCATTGCAGTTAGAGCAACATACCAATATGCCAAATCAGTTGTTTCTTGAAATCGACCCACGGTGGTGGTGCTGCGGTAGCATTGTCGCCTCACAGTAAGAGAGCGACCTGTCGGTTTCAGTCAGAGTAGAGTGTAGTTCTGCTGGAGTGGATCGCGATGGAAGTTGAAGCATGTGCCTGTTGTGCCGTGGGTCCCAAGCAGTAAAAAAAATGCTAATCGTGACTGCCGAGAGGAGAGTGGACGGGCTTTCCTAACCGGGAAAAGCCAAAAAACATTTTTTTTAGTTGTTTCTTGAAATCCAGGTAGACTGAAACTTAAATGGCTATCATTTACTGAATTCAGTTTTCACCATAGTTCTGAATCTCTTACCACAAAACACCTAGATAAAGCCAATAATGGGGGAATACAGCTCCCAAACATTTTCAGCAAATTCAGTTCTCATCATAGTTCTCAACCTCTTAGCACAAAAAATCTTGGACAAAGCCAATAATGGGGAGATATAGCCCTAAAAATAGGGACAAATTTCCAATACTGATTTTATAAACTTTAAAATTACTAGAATAAAATGTTTTGTCTTACTATGTACTTTCTGAAGAATATGAAGTCTGAAATTCAAATGTCTGTCATTATTCAAAATCCAGAAAAAATTCACAAGTGGTGGTGGGTAGGGAATTCAGTTTCTTGCTACATGGTCCTATTTAGCCACCAAGTATATTTAACTGGGGCATTTTACACACACACACACACACACACACACACACACACACACACACACACACACACACACACACACACACACACACACACACACACACACACACACACACACGCACACACGCACACACATACACACACACACACACACACACACACACACACACACACACACACACACACACACACACACACACACACACACACACACACACACACACACACACACACACACACACACACACACACACACACACACACACACACTTCATTCAACAGTCCTTCCCTCACGCAAGAGCACACACACACTTCGTTCAACAGTCCTTCTGTCACACGAGAGCACCCACACACACATACACACACACACACACACACACACACACACACACACACACACACACACACACACACACACACACACAGACACCCACACACACACACACACACACACACACACACACACACACACACACACACACACACACACACACACACACACACGCGCACATACTTCATTCAACAGTCCTTCCTTCATGTGAGAGCACATACACACTTCGTTCAACAGTCCTTCCCTCACATGAGAGCAGCCTGCAGATGTTGCAGTCTGATTCTCTTCCAGTCTATGCATTGTAACTGCATAGACTTCTGGGATCTCTGCTGCTGAATGCTGTCTTCCTAATCCGGACTACTGGTGAGACAGTCCAGATTTCTGGGATCTCTGCTGCTGAATGCTGTCTTCCTAATCCAGACTGCTGATGAGAAAGTCTGGATTCTGTGCACATGCCCTGGGACTGGTTCACCATCAGTCCAGATTGGGAAATGCTGCCAGTGCACGATGTTCTAGGACTTGCGTTTGTTTTCTTTTTATTTTTTTACTTTAGGTTTTTTTTTTAGTCCTTCAGCCCAATAGCACAAGCCGCTCCTGTATATCTGTCTCTCCAGCATGTTCTGTTTAAGTCACAGGTAAAATTCAGGTCCCAAGCCTTTGTATTTCTGATACTGTTTGACTTAGGAGATTTCATAAGTGTGGTGTTTGTGGATACCTTATAAGCCAGGCATAGATCACCCCTCAGCAATCTGTATGAGACTGAGTAGAGGGAAAGGGCTTCAAGGCAGTCTGCTTAGGATAGGTTTGTTATGCCTTCTATTCTTTTTGTAACAAACCTCTGAGGTCTCTCTAGTTGCTGCATATGCCAAGTCAAGTATATACTGAAGGTAGCATTGTACTCTATGATTGGTTTGATAAAGGCAGAGTACAATGGGATAATGACCTCATTGGACCAAGATGCCATGCCTTTATTTATTTATAATTTTATGGCTTACTGGTACTGAAAAACTAGACTGCTCTAACCCTCTGATAGTAGTTTCCACATAGAAAGTGGTGAGTAATTTGCATGCTATGTTTTACTATTGTTAATATTTATTTTTAGCATTAGGCTCCAGAACTCTCCCAGTGCAATACAGACAAGATCAAACATTGCACATTAAATCAGGCAGAGGTCACCTCTAAGTAACCTAGCATACAGTGACAGTCTAGAATGCCTTTTGGAATAGTTAAACCTTTCTTGTCCTGTGTCTTTTTATGCCATTTAGAATTAGATAGGTTACAGAATATGCTTGGATGATCTCTTATCTGTTTATTGATAATATATCATATTCACAATGTTCTGTTTTTCTCTTTTCTGGTGTGATTAAAAGAGTCTATATTAGTTCGCTGAAAGTTATTTTCAGCGAACACCTTTCCATTGACCCCCATTCAGTGAAAATCACTTCCGCAATTCACTGAATTTTCCAAGGGCAAGGAAACAATTGCCCCACAGAACAATGGAACCCACAACTAACTAAACCAAACCAACCCAAGTGGCTGTGTCACCCCCCCACACCCTCCCAACTATATATACCAACTCCAAGATCGCACTACAGAAGAAGTAGACCCATATGTGGGTTTACTTCTTACTGAAATAACGTTTCTTCGAACATCAGTTAACGGAGTGCAGTTTGCCGAATATTTAATATTCCGAAGTTTGAGCTTGCTGAACCACAAAACACTGAAAATATGCCTCTGTAAAACATAAGCACAAGAACATACATTCCCTAACATTTTTGCGGGGGAGCTGAACCCCCCCCACACCACACCACCTGCAAATTATGTATACCAACTCCAAGATCGCACTACAGTATCAACAACGGTGGATTTTACAATCTTAACTGTAGTGCGATCTCCATTTAAATGCTAAGATGCTGTAAAAATAATTTTCCATATGCTCTAACCTGCAAACATTACCTACATATCCCCCATGCCACATAGCTGGTATGGTGGACAAGAAGGTACATGCACACTGTACACCTCTACTTCTCGCACTACCAGCTTTATATTAATCACTTCACTAAAATGTACATTGGCAAACTCAGACTTTGGAATATTGAATATTCGGCAAACTGCACTCGGTTAACTGACATTCAAAGAAACATAATTTCGGTAAGAAGAAATAGAATGGAATTATTCATCACGTTTGTGAATTTTTGCAGCTTTGTTTACAAGAAGTAAAGTGTAGTGACGTGACCTGGGCTGAGCATGAGTAGAGGACCCAGAAGCAATATTGTATAAGACAGGATTCAGGTTATTTCTGGCAGTTAATTCAGAGTATTAAGGCTCTGCGTTAACAAGCTACTTCATGTATCCAAGGTAAGGGCTTGATTCTTTCCAGCTACTGTGTGATTCCGATCATGTCACTTAACCGGATGGAGGCCCTGAAAAGGACACTTGTGTCCTCTGAGTTTATCCAATTAGCAAATGTGTAAGATAAAAGAAAAATAGTTACATGAGTGCAGGTGCAGATTTATATTAGCAGTGTTTTCACTTTTGAAAAGCAAAATTCCAAATGATATATGACATGATTCCCATGACTTGCCTCAAGAACTGTAGGTCAGCATGCAGAAACTTTTTATCCAAAATGTAAAAGTGCAGGTATGTATTTGGATTCAAGAATATTTTCTAATATGCTAATAAAGAAGTGCATAGGTTCAGTGTGTGAAAGCACCTATATAAGATATAGTCTGATCATTATGTTAGCTGGTAGCTGGTTGGTTGGGCATTCTTACCCAACAAATGATACTATAAATATATAGTCTTTGTTATCAGATGGGATTAGAATGGCAAGTGCTTACCACAGTGAAAATGGCAGCTCTGTGCCGTTATTATTCTTTTCTAATTACTGCGGCCAATGATAGGACTTGCTATAGCAAGTACCATCAGGGCAGTCCTGACGAGTAGTCAGATGTCTCATGAGATGCATTGAGTGGGATGACAGCACCCCTTCATCTCTCACTAAAGTTTTGTACCGCAGATGGGTATATTTCTTTCCACTGCTGCAACACTCACATTCCCCTGTAGTGCTCTGAATTCTGCTTAATGTCAGTTTCCTGGATGATCTGGCACAAAAAGAGTTTTTTTTTCCTGTCTAAATCTACCACAGCGTCTCTAAACGTCCAGCAGACAATGTGATCAGTAGAACTTGAGTTCTGTGCATTTTGTTCTTTGATGATGAAATATTTCATCACTTAGTTAAAATGAGTGTTTGCAAAGGATGTTGCATGAATCAGGATAACCAACTATAGGCATTTTTCAATAGTGCAGTAATGTCAGGCATTAAAATATTGCACTGCAATAGTGCAGCAATGTCAGGCATGAAAATATTGCAGTGCAATAGTGCAGTAATGTCAGGCATTAAAATATTGCACTGTAGTAGTGCAGAAATGTCAGGCATTAAAATATTGCACTGCAATAGTACAATAATGTCAGGCATTTAAATATTGCACTGCAATAGCGCAGTAATGTCAGGCATTAAAATATTGCACTGCAATAGTACAATAATGACAGGCATTTAAATATTGCACTGCAATAGTGCAGTAATGTCAGGCATTAAAATATTACACTGCAATAGTACAATAATGACAGGCATTTAAATATTGCACTGCAATAGTGCAGTAATGTCAGGCATTTAAATATTGCACTGCAATAGTGCAGTAATGTCAGGCATTAAAATATTGCACTGCAATAGTACAATAATGACAGGTGTTAAAATACTGCAGTGTTATACTTCAGTAATGCCAGACATTAAAATATTGCTTGCAAATACTTAGGACTCAACATTTCTGCTAGCGTCTTCTTTAGGCCCTTATGAAGAAGTGACAATGTCTTCTAGCTGCAAAAATGCACAGTGCTGCCTGTGAACCCTGAGGGATTTCTGTAAATTAGTGCTGCTACCGACTACGTTATTAGTACAAGTGGATGCGCGCAGTCATAATGAAAAAGAGGAGTGAGATGAGTTAGATGAGGGAGAGGAAGGAAATACCGCAAAACAGCCAGGGGCTGAATATGGTCCTTGGTCTGACCTCTGGTCCACATACCTGTAGTGACGTGAAATATTCCCTATCCATGAATGTGTCTGAACTTTGAAATAGAACTGTACAGGTCCCATGGCAATAGAGGAGAAAAAAGTTCCAATGAGGACTTTTTGTTTTTGACACATCCATTTCCCAAAAGCCTAGGTTTGACACCAATAAAGAATAACAACAAGGTGATTGATAAAATATTGGTATCAGCCTTAGGATTTTTAACTGATTTTTACTTTAAATCTTCTTACACTATTAGTACATAAACTCTTCATTTAAGCTAGAATATGAATTGCTCAGACTAGTTTCTCCTAACTATTTTTGGATCTGCACTTTTGTCAAGCTTTCTACACATCAGACATATGGATAGCTTACGGCTGAGCTTCCATGTTTGTCCCAAGCTCACAATACAGAACACATGGGGCTACTTGATGTTCAAAGTAGAATTCTACCATGTTCCACACATAAGGTCCTTTATAAGATTCCCATTTAGATAACTAGCAGACATGATTTCGGTATACCTCATCCTATGTTTACAAGCTGCAAATGTTTTATAGTATAACAAGTATAAGCATGCATTCTGCAAGTACTGCATTCCTTCATTCCGGAACTCCTGCCATAGCCAAAGGTTCATACCTGCTCTGGATTTAAGAAGTTTATCACCTGCCCATCTTACTCTATTGAACATTACAGGTGTGGGGTAACGTAGTTTTGCACAGCTAGTGTCTGCATATTCTTCCTCCTGTATACTACTTTTCACAACATGCTGAAAGGCTGAAGCCTCATTTTTGGCTTGTCCTTCATATGTCAAACATTTTAAACCCCACCGGTATTTACTATCTGCTGTGCTTCACTGCTTTTCATCCTTCTGCTCTTTTTCCATACCATTTATCCTCCTAAGGGTCATACTTCCTTGAGGTCCTGCATCTCATATGTTACTTAGACATAGCTACCACACTTTTTTCCAACACACTGCAACCTTTCCCTTGCACAGTTACTTCCCTATAACTTCTGTCAGCATCACAGCAACTGTCAACTCATAAACAACTGACCGAGGAACAATTCTTAGCAATGTTTAGACAGGTATCCAGCTCAAATGGATGGCGCAGTGGTGCAGTGGCAGCGTTGTCACCTCACAGCAAGAGGTTCTCCTGTTTGACTCTTGGCTGGAGGGCCTTCTTTATGGAGTCTGCATGTCCTCCCTACATTTGTGTGGGTTTTCTCTGGGTAATGTGGTTTCCTACCATGTTACAAAGACATACATCTGGAACATTTCTCCATGAGCCTCGGCTTTGTTCCAAGTCAGCTTTTTCCAGTAAACAGATGTTAAATAAAAATAAATAAAACAATGACATACCCTGGGAGTTAACAGAAACACAGACATTGCTTTAACTGGTTTGGGTAAATTGAATAAAACTGCAGACAAACTATGTGCGTGTTAATCAAATTTAACCAGTCTGTTTTACTCACTTTGTGTCAACTAGACTACATATCAATAGGATGTGCAAAAGCACAACGTTCAGAAAATTTCAGTTGTGGCCTATTAGAATGTTAGATGATGCTTGAGGTGAAGCGGTTTGCACTAAACATCTAACCAACTACTTTCAGAGATCAGGTTTGGATTTTGAGTAAATGTTGTATAATGTATGTCACATTTAGGTTGGAATTTGTAGACAAGCATTCCACATCTGCACAGCTCAAAATGGCATAAAGAAGTGCAATGTGGCACAAAACTGATCAAATATGTATTAGAGCAATCATGGTGCTGACAGACTGAAGAAAGGAGTACATGTTACAACAGAACTGCCACATTATGTACATGGCTATTGTTAAAGTGGAACAGTGGATGAGTAATGCTGCAGATGGGCACATAACAGATGTGAGTGGGATCTCCACCAAGGCAGGTTAGTGCGGACAAATTTGTGTATCCACTTGCATAAGGAAGCAGTGCATAGCCGGCACTCCAAATCCCCTGCACAGGATCAGCATAGTAAAGTGTCAACCCATTTCATTACTGAAATGAGTAGAAAAAGGAAAGAGATGGGAAAGCTAGAAAGGGAAATAGAGAAAATCACAGTGTAACCATGAAGTATAAAAGATAGGGGGAAGGAAAGGCAACCTTTTTTGTTTGGTAGGCAGTCTTATTTTCAATAAATAAAGAAGAAAAAGTGTTGGTGGCAGAAGTAGAAAGGATTGTTTGGAAAATGATATGAAGAAAAGGACAGGGAGAGACAAACAAACAAACATAAACTTAAAGCACAGACTAGTAAGAATGCTACTCACACAAAAATCAGAGACAGTAATGGATGTGCCCAGACTGACAGACTGTGGTCAGCTGGTGGTGGGGAAGGTTGGACAATGAATAAAATATGTGAAATTACACAATTATGAGGGGAGTAGCTGGATGGGGATAAGGCAGGAGCCATGGTTGAATACCAGGTCCTCCTAGGGGGCAACACTTAGCCACGAGTCATCTCAATGACTGATGTTATGGGAAACTTGTGCCACTACTGGAGGCAATCCGTGATGCTGAGGTGTTCATTGACACAGCTCAGATGACACGATCCTCTGCAACTGACACTGGGAGATGACAGAAAACTCACAATGAAGCACTGTTAAAAGAAAAGCTTATGCCTCCTACTGAGAAGTTACCACAGTGGCCACCTGTGATCCCTCAAGGCCGTTCTTCAGCAGGGTGAACTTCATATCTCTGACTAGTGGTGATCTAGTGCCAAAAGCATTGACCAGCTCACACTTAGGTGACTGCAGTTACTTTACAGTCTGCATCACAAGTGGAGCTACTGAAGCATGAAAGTGAAAACATTAATGCACACATATAATGCACATACAATTGCACTTACACAGTGGAGTGTCAAACATGGTTCACATCAATGCACACATATGATACACATACAATGGCAATTACACAGTGAAATGCCACATGTGACTCATGTCAATGCACACATTATACACACAAAATGCCACTTACACAGTGGAGTGTCACAGATGGTCACATTAACGCACACACATGATTCACATACAATGCCACTTACACTGTGGAGTGTCACACATGGCTCACATTAATGCATACATACAATACACATACAATGGTACTTACACAGTGGAGTGCCACACATGGCTTATGCACCCTGGTATTGACAGTTATTTATTATTATTTATTATTTTATTTTTTTATTTTACATTTGTTGACCGGGCTAGTCTAGCTGGATATATGTCCATTTTCAGTAGAGGCCCGGGGAGATAAGCTCCACTTATAAAACTTTAATGATGCTAAGTAAAAAACTATTAAGAACTACATTCAAATATAATAACATAATAATAATCAAGTGGTAGAAAAAGTAATGGAGTGAAGAAAGTATTGTAGAACATGACAGCAAGAAGTATGCAATAAACATGTACATAGAGAGGGATAATGAAAAATAGATGAAAAGAAAGTGAACTTAGTCAGGGGTGAAGTAAGTCAGATGAACCCATCCCAGTTCATCCTGTCACCTGTGACTGCCATGTTCATCTCTCATTCCTTGGCTATGGAAAAAGAAAGTTAGCACAGGTACTCCAGATAATATAATAAAAGTAAGAAAAATGCTTACTATAGATGTCTGGCACTGTCTTTCCCTCACACTGCAACCCACTGCTGAAGCAGGTCAGAGTGGAACCATCTTTGGTTGCTGTATCAACAGAATGTTGAAAGCCAGTGACATCACTCACCTTCCTGGCAAGCTTGTATCAGGGATCTACCTTGCACAGGGTGCCATCTTACTACCCCAGTAGATGGTCAGAGAAATCTCTGTGCAGGTGAACCAAAATGTCCTACTCTCTCTGACACATCATAAAGTAGCCCTGCAGTTCATGGCACCTAAGGAAGTCATATCCACTACTCTGGTTCACTTGTGAAGCAAAAAAGGCAGCCACATGTCCAGATACACATGTTCTGACATAATGAGATGTGCAAAACAATGCAGAAATGGGATAGTGCCAAGCTTTCATAGCACAGTGCCATGGTACTACAAGTCCCCACAGGAACTGTGCATGAACATACTGTTCACATGCTTCTCTAGAGCCATAGTGGACATGGCTGGTGCCAATTGGGCTGAGCAGTGCACTGTGTTCTGGATGCAGGTAAGCGATAGATGTGTTAAAGTGCCTCACTGGCACCACTACATTATAGTATACAGTTTTGGTGCCATTTTGCACAGACATACTTACAGGCAAATAGTAACATTGTTGTGGGGATGGCTATACAGATAATGGCAGACAATCCACTAAGTAATGTACCCCAGCAGTGTACTCATCATCTGTGGTATGTGTGTCTGGAAACACAGTACAACAGCATGGTATTATCATGTCCAGCTCTAGCTGTGGTGCAGATGGTGGGCATTGGGCACCTAGGAATAGACAGGACATAATGGACATAAATATCTCTGTGTATCATCATAGTTGATATGGTAACACATTGTAAGGAGAAGTGTATAAGAGGGTGCATAGACAACTTCATAGGTGCTAATAGGCAGATGCATTAAGAAATGCAGGGATGTCATTTCTATTGCAGCAGAGTGTAGATGGGGATGTTGTGCACAGCAGTGTAATGGACAACTAACCTGCAGTAGAATGAATGGAAGGGAGATATTGTCCATAGGTAAATTATTGTCACAGACAGCCTGACACACCTAGTTGCTGACATCTGTAATGCACAGGTGTACTAGGTTTGTCATGGGTTGGAAAAGTTGACCTAGCAGGAAATGATGTGTTATTGCAGGACCTCCATAGATGCAACATGCATATCCTGGGAAAAGGTGCCTACAGCTATGCACTTTGGGGCTAGGTGAGGCAGGGTATGAGTACTGTGGGCAGCCATTATGTCTCTGCAACAGAACCAGTGAAGGGTGACACATATGATACTTTGTCCAAACTGCAGTGTATAAGACATTGTCAAGGACATCTCCATGACATGGAATGGATCATCAATGCAGAAGCAGCTCTCAGAGATAGAGAAGTTTCTGCTATTACTGTCTGAGGAGAGGAAACAAATCTTCATATGCCAGAGAATGCCAGAGTAAACTGGATTTAGGAGCTGGGCTAGCAATGACCCCCTGAGTGTTAATAGGGGATGCACCAGGTTAGTACTAGCCAATACAAGTCCATATGGCATAGAGCACTACATTTATGATGGGCCTGATTCACCAAAGACTTCTTGCATTTCTCACTTTTCAAGTAGCTCTGGGCTGTAATTGCAAAAACACTCATCAAGATATAGAAATAATCATATGCTATTTACACGTAGTATTGTTCACCCTTATGAGTGCCAAACAGGAGTGGGAGTATAGGAATATGTGTTCACGCTATCACAGTTTCTACTTGTGGGAAGATCAGCAGAGTGGAACAGTACATGACTGATGTCAACAGATCTCTTAGGTTGATGATTATGACAATGTGGATGTTGCATAGTCTGATGAAGGAGCAGCACTGTCTGCAACACTACTATAGGAGGGTACTCTCATATCATTATGTTTACTGGGTACATGTTAACCCCATAATGTTGCTATTGCAGGGCCATCCTCCTGTAGCTATGAGTCCTGCCAAGACTCACCATCAATCGTCAGTCTACACAGCCCCTGACAGTTACACTGAATCTGATGTGTACATGCCCCATTAGGAAGAGGTAAGGGATTGCGATACCACCATTATGCTTAATTAAACTCTAATCTGGATAGAACACGTGATATAAATCAAAGGGTGTACAGGTCAGTGATCAAGGTACCAACAGCTGATAAACCATTGTGGATATTGTGAGCATGCTCAACAGCTTGCATGATGAGCTGCAGCACCTAACCAGTGACATGTACTATAGGAACCAGGAGCTGATGTTCTTCTCAGATGGCAAATGCAGCCTCAATGGGTGCATTGCCTAAATCAGGGGTCTGCAACCTGTGGCTTTGGAGCCGCCTGTGGCTCTTCTACCCCTCTGCCATGGCTCCCTGTAGCTTTGAAAAATAATGGTCACTCTACTGCACAACACACACACACACACACACACACACACACACACACACACACAGACACACACAGACACACACACAGACACTGAGAGTGATCAAGAGATGGACTTTAAATATTGCTCTTATACACCAAGAAACTTGCTAGAATAAAAATTTCTGTTGCCATGCATTCCACACACACTGAGAGCAATTGAGTGATCCCCTGGTAGCAGCAGCATCTCCTGAAAGGTTTCCTTACCCCCCATACCTCTCAAAGTCTTACCACAAGAAATCTGGACATACCCACAAATAAAGGGGAACAAAGGAGCAAAAATAGGGATGGACTTTAAATATTGCTCTTATATAAACTTGCTAGAATAACATGGTTTCTGTTAACATGCATTTTCCACACACACACACACACACACACACACACACACACACACACACACACACACACACACACACACACACACATACACAAACACACAGTTACTTCTCAACTGTGTCGATTTTTACAGAATGTCCTGACTTTTGCCTCATATTTTTGGTCTGTTTCTCATAAAATTGTAGTTTTCTGGCAAATCATCATTGAGGGCTGAAGTCAGAAAAAATAGACAGCCATTTGAGTTTCAGACTTCATACCCTTTAGAAAATTCATGCTAATGCAAGATCCGTTATTCTGTCAACTTT
This sequence comes from Protopterus annectens, assembly GCF_019279795.1. Lineage (NCBI taxonomy): Eukaryota > Metazoa > Chordata > Ceratodontiformes > Protopteridae > Protopterus > Protopterus annectens. Next base: position 334,085,660 of record NC_056726.1, read on the forward strand.
CTAAGTTTGTAAGAGTGATATTTAAAGTGTCCCTATTTTGGGGCCTGTGTGCTCCATTATGTTTGGCTTTGTCCAGATTTCTTGTTCTAAGAGGTCGAGTGATGTGACACACACACACACACACACACACACACACACACACACACACACACACACACACACACACGCACATGCACACACGCACTGAGAGCAATCAACAATCCCAACAAAGGAACAAAAATAGGGACGGATTTTAAATATTGCTCTTATAAACTTATTTCTTTTATATTTAGTATAATAACTATATATAAAACTTCATACGCTGTGTTATCTTCCTTTTAGAGGTCAAATAGGTTTTGTGCCTCCCGATGAATTTTATTTGGTGGGATAGGGGCCAAAAATGTCTCTTTTGATAGTGAAGGTTGCAGACCCCTGGCCTAGACTCATGACAACTTCCCTTCCAGTATGCCCCTGCAGACTGTGCAATGTATGGCCATGGCAGGGTCTGGATATGAAGTGACTGCACATGTGACAGCAGTCTAACACACAACACAAACTGTTACTGAAACAGCTTCACTGTCAGCTCTGACCCCATAGCCTGCCACACTCAGCTGATGACGTCTCATGGTGGTGAGTAGAAACACTATCGGGTGGAATATCTGTGACTCCTTAGCTGTTCCATGGCATAGGGAAATAAAGCCTTGACTATGTTGCAGGTGACCTGAGTTCAAACAGTGGCTTAGGCACCTGTTGGAGTTGGCAGGGGAATATGGGAGTGAGAGCCACTGCCTACTTGCCCATTTTGGGGAGAGGGAGATGAATATGATTACCATATGGGTAAGATCTAGAGGGAGAACTAGGTGTCTACTTTGTGGAGGTCAAGTCTCTTAAACCAGAGCTGCTTTGTGCAAGATGCTCTGTAAATCAAGGGGACTTTGGCATGCAAAGGCAGCCTTCCCCTCAGAAGGCAGCTATAGAGGAGCTCAGAAGAGTCATCTCAGGGAGGAACAGACTGTGCAATTCTGCCTGCCACCTCACTGCTGATGTGAGTGGATGAGTTCAAATGAGATTCCTGAGAAGGAACAAATGGCCCCTGGGGCTCACAGTTGCCAGGTGTCAGCAGCTGCTGTGACTCCAGAATGAATGGGTCATTTGGGTGGAAGTAGAAGAACCACTGGGTTCAGCCTTGCTGGGATGTAAAAAAACAAAACAAAACTGCAATGCTTTGTCAGATTGCTTGTGAATGCTTCCATCATTCTTCTGCATCATTGCCACCTATGGTCATATGCAGTGACATACCACTTCATGGCCACCGTCCATGTTATGGACAATGAACCTCTGTAGATCTTGACATGGAGCACTCAACTGGGATGCATACAGTTAATCCTATACTTTTATACATTGTCTGCAACAGAACACATCAAGGTCTAGGTCTGCAGGCCATCACAGTGGACATTGCAATTATCATGGCATGGCAGCTCAACCCCCAATGGAGGATTTGACCCTGACTTCCCGCAACCTGCTAGAATAATTCATTTTTACTGCATTCACCTTTCTTGACCCTAGTCTATAAGATAGTGGTGATGTCAGCTATCCCTGAAACACCTGTGTGAATGATAATGACTGTGCTCAGTCCCATATGTCACTTGTTTGGGGGCATGGTTATGTTTGATGCACAGTATAGCCAATTACATGCATTGCTTTGCATAAACTGGATGTGATAATGCATGCATCATTTTATAGTCTGATGTCTTTGTCAAGGCAAATAGTTGTGGACCAGATATTGCCTCTTCAACAATAGCATAACTGATTGTGCCCATCTTCACCTTACATTGCTGCCTTTTTATTTCAGAACACTATAGTCTGCTCTTTCACTGCTGGTCTTATTCAGTGCTGTGCCCTGCTGAAATGCTTCCCTCCTGCTGCATTTTTGGCAGTCATATTATACAACATGCTATACACAACAATTATTTTTATGCAGGTTTCTGGTACATAAAGCAGCTCCCTACATGATATGTCAAAACATCAAGCATCCCTCCAGCTGTCCAAACATATGTTCAATGATGTTCTTTACTTCTGTATGGGTGATGTCCTACACCCTTTCTGATATAGTCTGGGGGTTGCAGATGAGGGGTATCATCCTGGGGTCCAAAGCATATCTGGCATCACTAGAACAAACAGCAGCTACACCATTATATATGTCTCACTCTCTGCTTGCATTCCCCTGTGTAACTCAACTATGTGTGCAGGTATAGACTATATATATATATATATATATATATATATATATATATATATATATATATATATATATATATATATATATATATTGGCAGTTGAGGGAGTGGAAGCATTCTTACTGATGAATGTCAGTCCCTGTGAATCTATGGACTTTGGAGAAATGGCTTGTGCTGTAAAACACTCACATAATCATGGTAGCCTCCTCTGCAGTAGTTGGGAAACAGATATACACCTTCACATGCTGCAGCATGATTCTGAGGAAGTGGTACAGGATATAAGAGGCTGATACATTCAGTATGCCTAATGTGTCCACAGTAGGCTACTGAATGGCCCCTAGAGTTAAAATGTTTAATGCTACATATAACTTTGTGTTCAGTGTTCTTCATTATGCTTGTGGCTGACGCAGTTCAATTAGCTCTCACGTGGTCTCACTTACCACTCAGTATCAGTTCACTACCTGCTGGTCTATGAGATAATGATATGTAAGGGACTTTGGAGCCATTTGTGATGGTATGCTTTGCCATGGCATGCAATGTCTTGGGCACTAGCTCTGATGGCAGTTACTGGCCTAGATTGTTTGAAAATAGCCACTAATGCTCCTATGATATTTTTAGCCCTGTATGACAAAAAAGCCCCAGTGCTCAGACTAGGTTTTTGCCACGGTGCAGCATACCTGATTCACTTTGTCATGTCTGATGTTGTCATTTACATAATACACTTGTCTCATGTGGATTCCTCTTTACCATATTATTATTAGGTCATTTCTCTGCTCTACATACTGTTTTGATTTTTCAAATTGAATGATCATGCTGTGTTTCTGAATCACTGACACCCTTCCTGCTGCTGCTACCTGCACTAATTTGTGCAGTGGATTGCTCTAAACATTCCTGGCCTTAAACTAACTAATACTCTGAACTGAATCTAATTGCAATTTTGCATTTCTGTTTTGTAGCTGTGAAGAAGGTTATTATATGGAATGCTTCTCCCTATGACTCCATTAGAAACAGGCCTTGCTGCATTATATGTATCAGGTGACCAAACTACAATAAAGATATTTTGAAAGAATACCCCCCCCTTTCAAAAATTACCTTGTTAGTAACATTCCCTTTCTATTATTTGTGGCACCTGTGGTTTAGTACTTGTACTATTGTGGCCAAATCACAACTTCACTGCCAGTCCACTGAGCCTCATGCTTTTATACATGCCACATAGTGGTACTTCACCATTATCCCAGTGCCTTTGCTCAAATATAATTCATTTTAATGTAATATCTTGTACAGCATTGCCTAAGTGATGGATGGTATAGCCTAACTTGTGTACATTCACACACCCACAGTCAAACACACAACACATGCACACACGCACACACACACACACACACACACACACACACACACACACACACACACACACACACACACACACACACACACACACACACACACACACACACACACACACACACACACACACACACACACACACACACACACACACACACACACACTTGCAGCAAAGTATTGTTGAAATAATGTGTTTTTCCTATTCCTTAGCAAAGCAGTAAAACAGAACTGTAACGTGTTTTTGTGAAGTAAAATACAGTTCTCTGCAAGATAAGAAGAAATGTACTGGATTTATTTACTAATTTTCTTAGTGGAATTTAAAGTACACTCAAAGAAAGGTATTTCACTTCCTGAGAGGTTTTGGAGGAGAATACACTGCATATAATTATCAGTAACTGAAAAACATACAATTAAATGTCTCATCCATACAGACAGCAATTATAACCTTATAATATTGTGATGGACTATGGGTGTAGACATAATGTAATCATTAACAATGTAGCATCGCTGAAAACAAAAAGGTCAGGGGTGTTGCTTTTGATGTTAGAAACAGCAGGAAGTGATACAGAAAAAAATGTTGAAGTTTATTCTAAATTTGTTTTCACTTAGAATTCCATTGCAGTAATTTTCTTCATTGTTGCAGACTCTTGGTGGTTATCTGTCAAATGCCCTGCTACATCTGTGATCTACTCAGACATAGCCAATCAGAATCATTATACTAGTGTGATTATTGATTTCCACCATGTATGGAATGCTCTTATTTGAGTTATTTCCCTTGTTGCTAAGAAAATTATTATTTTTTTTTTATTCATATAAATGCCCTTTTTCAGTACTAACTAGGCGACGTGCCCTGGTTAAGCCACAGTAGGCAAATAGAAGTTAACGGGATCATACCCAAGGTGACAGGATGGAGCCCTTTATAACTTCATAGTCTCACTCGCCTGTGATAAATTGCCAGACCAGACAGAAACATTTAGAACTATAGCATTAAATAAACCAATCTATTAATCATGTATGGCACTATAACACATTAAGCTTACACTGATTGTGCTCTGATATAAGGCATTCTTAGGAATAAATCATCCCCTTTAAAAGCATTTATGTAATTGATAGCTAGCAACACCTTTGTTGTCTGACCTGCTTAGAATAGTATGTACCCCAAATACTTAGATGCCAGCATATTCATTAGGGCATGAAAGCCAGATCCCAAAAATGACATACCCACTTCAAACACTGACTAAACGTCTTTACTTGAGGTTCAGCTATAACCTTTCTTTTTTCACATTTATATTTTCTCCCCACTGTGAATGCCCAGTAGCATGCTCAGTTTTGCATGGAGTCAGTCAAATATAAATGAATTTAATACATTATGCAGACTTATATGTTCAGAGAAAGTTTTTTTTAGTTTATTTTGAATTTCTGTATAGGGCTCAATTGCTTCCTTCTAACTCGCATAGAAAATGCAAGAGGACTTAACTAAAACATAGTTTGTAGCATTTAGTGCAAAATGTGCAGCGTATGTTCCTGCTTCTCATGTTCTGTGGCTACAGTTCCCACACAGATGCTGCTTTCATAATTGTATTACCCTTTGCAAAATGATCTTGCTATCCGCACATTTCAGCCTAATACATTTCTGAGACATAAAATGGAGGGAAACAATGCTTAGGTCAATAAACCAAATGTATGCAAACCGTATGTAGTATTAAAAATGCATTGCCATGCAACATGTCTTTTTAAGAGTAACATGAGTGAAAATGACATCCTTCTCTGAGAGCATGGATATTGAGCTGAGCATGCCAAAATCTTCCAGCCGTACTACATGGAAAGCTATACCGCACAGATTGTGTTTGCTGCTCTTTTTCTTCTCAATATGTTTTGAGTTTGCAGGAGATGCTGGTTTTCCACAGGAAGGGAGTACTGCCAAGAAGGGTAATAGTGATGATGGAAGTTCAAAGTGAGATTATCTTACCTGATTCCCAAGGGAGTACTGTACATCAACTGTGACAGGTACCATTCCTTCATCTGCCAAGTTATCTGCAATACGGAAGGCCTAATCTCCAGTATGTGCGGGGGGGGCATCTTGTCAGTGTCTCATATGGCTGTATATAGCGGATGAGTCCGCTGAGTTAGACATCCACTCAGGCAGAATCTCAGATAGACTATGACTGAGGAGTACATTCATTGCACACTAGCAGGCAACTACACAGAGATGATAGTGTGTGAAATTTTTGCAGCAATCTCACTCTCTTTCATGCAGGTGTTACTAACTTCCTGAACAATCATGTCAATATGTCATCAAAAGTAGTTGAACAAAGGCAGAACAAGGGCATGAACAACTGAGAGTAATGTTTTAATATTTCTTCCGTCAACTAAAATCATGCCTTACGTTGGCTGGATACTTTTGCAGGCCCTTTGAATATTCTCTCAATCTTCTTCTTCTTTCGGCTTTTCCCGGTTAGGGGTCACCACAGCGGATCACTGTCCGCTCATGATTGGCAGTGGAGTTTTACAGTGTCGAGTTGCCAGCCTGGTGCCCAACCTTCCACAGAAGGTACACACACACACGCACTCACGCCTAGGGCCAATTTAGTGTGTCCAATCCACCTACAGCATGTCTTTGGGATGTGGGAGCAAACCAGAGCACCCAGAGGAAACACAGGCAACCACAGGGAGGACATACAGACTCCACACAGAAGGCACCCCAGCCAAACCGATCAAACTGGAGAATCTGTTGCTGTGAGGCATTTGAATAGTCTCTCAATACAGCTACTAAACTCATTATAGTCTGTATTTTGCTGCAAAACATTTTGCCTAGTGCACATGGATCGAAGGAGAACAATCTGTGGCACAATAAATGTCACGTGCAAGACACAGTAGAACTGACAGGTGAGACAAAGTTAGAGGTAGATGGCAAGGATCTACAGCCAATAGTAAATTCATCTCAGAAGGTACACGAGTGCAGCTGGTGTGAACTCATGCCCTGCATAAGGGTGATAGCATGTAGCTGTGGACAGTGAACATCAAAGATGATGACATCTCTAGTGTCATGCACAATGTGTGTAGGCAATGTGTGGTACATGGGTGTGAGGCAGAAGTGCAAGACATCAGTGACTGTCAACTAATGTGCAGTTTATGTTATTTCTAAGAAAATGGCTGAGATTGCAGTGTCTCAGAAAATTCTCCCTACTCCAAGGGACATTCATTTCAGAGTTACTTTATGCAATAGCAGGAATGTGGGGAGCACCCCCCTCTCCTGCACACACATCAGAGTGCAGGAGGTTGAAGCACCACTGTAAAATGCTCTGGACTCTTTTAACATTTTAAATTTCAAATGTTGTGTTACAAATCAAACATTTGTGATTGTTTTTGTGGGTGCCCATCAGACATTTATCACATTTCTGCCATGAAACTGTGCCATACATTATGCAGCACAAAGGCAAGGGCATCCCCAGTTAGGCCATGATTTGTGCAATTCATAAATGATATACAAGACCACTTCTGTGTTCTGACTACCACTTGGTACAACATCCTTCAGCATCTACACCCTGAATGTGCACTTCGTATTAGAAATATCTGACCACAAACTATAATGTGGCAGTATGAAAGACAGATACGTGTGATCTCAGAATAAGTATGCTGTGGAACCACTGCAGAGCATGCACATCTGATAGTGTTATGACAAAGTTTGTTTAGTACACCTGGTGCCTGAGAATTACAAAGTGGCAACCTATGACATTAGATATCCCTGCCAGCTGTTGATATGGTGGTTTATACCCTAATAGTTTTAAGTACTTTCACTAGGAACAAGCCTGCACAAGTACTGATAATGCTATGGAAAGGGACATTGGCATATGCATTACATAGCAGGTACATACGTCATACTGCAAAACAGTAGTAGGTGATAGAAGCAAGCACACAAATCAATTCGCCTTTTAGTGTTTTCTTGCATCATAAATGATTTATTTATTAGCTTTTGTTTATTGGGCTAATCTGACTGGACACGAGCCACCTTTTAAGTGGAGGCCCAGGGAGAAAAACTCAACAAAAATATATACATAAGGTTACAGTAAGAGACAGAAGAACACATCTAACAAAAACGTTACTAACAATTATCATTAATGGTTAGAAGACAAAAAGGGCACGTTATAGAAATGAGTAGGTAGTCTTTAACTATCAAAACCAAAGCAAAGAAATAAGATATTTTGAATATTAGCAGCAATTAAGCAGAGCTATGACAATACAGAAATACCTTATTTGCATTGTACATATTATAGATGTGGCTAAAGATCTTCAACAGCAAGAGAGAACATAATAAAATACATGTGAGCAATCAGCAGCAAATAAGAGGTAAATATATTTATTTATTTATTTATTTTACATTTGTTAACCGGGAGAGTCCGACTGGATACATGTCCATTTTCAGCGGAGGCCCGGGGAGAAAAGCTCCAAGTACATAACAGACATATAAACATTGTTAATGCAAAAAAAAGGAAGATAGTTGAGTTCTAAATACAATATAAAGATACATCACATCTTGGGAAAAATAAAAAACAACAGCAGCATATAAAAAAAAACATAGGTCAGTTACAAAGGTGAGGCGCCTTGTTAAAAAGCGGTTAAGGATAGTGAGGTAAGAGAAGGGTAAATGATAGTGGTTAATCAGGTTTGGAACAGGGACATTGCCAGAGAGTATTGAGATGGGGTTTAAGCTTTTTGAATTGTAGGAGTGAGGGTTCTGAGGTGAGCATGGTCGGTAGGGAGTTCCACATTTTACCTACAAAGTTTGAGAATAGAGAATCCCCAGCAGAATTATTGGCTTTGGTAGTTTGAGCTAAGATCTTATTGGAGGAGCGTAAAGATTGCAGGTTAATATAGGGGTGAATGATGTTTTCAGAGCTGGTGTTTTCTCTGGGTGATACAGTATCTGGTGAGCCATTTTGAGTTGGTTGAAATGGAGTTGGCTGGAAAACTCTAACCACCCTAGTTGCTTCAAGTTAGTGCAGTGGTGCGTTCTAAAGGTGGAATTTGTGGCAAATCTAGCTATGTGATTGTAACAAGAAGCAAGTTTGTTAAGGGTTGTCTTGTTTAGGTTTGTAAAAGGGGAGGCATAGAAAAGAGTTGATAGTAGGTGTGTGCTGGCAATTGTAATTTTAGCATGAGGAGTGAGAAAGTGTTTTACTTTATAGAGAGAGCCAAGTTTTTATTGACGGTTTTGATGGTAAGATTGAAATGGGTGTCAAATTTAAGGGAGTTATCAATGGTAACACCTAATAGCTTTGTGTGAGCTTCTGGTGATATAGTGATTCCATTGGAGGATGTAATAGAGAAGGTGGGGAAGAGTCTTGTTAGTGGGTGAGAAAGTAAGTAGTTTTGTTTTGTTGGGGTTGAGAACTAGTTGTCGACTTGAGAACCATTTTTCTATTAGGTTGAAGGTGTCTTGGGTTGAAGCAGTGAGGTCTGCCAGGTTGGAGGCAGTGCTGATGATAGTCGAATCATCTGCATATTGAATGCATGTGGCATGGGGGTGATTGTGGGCAGGTCATTAACAAAGATGGTGAAGAGAAGAGGGCCAAGAATAGATCCTTGGGGAACTCCAAGTGTAACAGGTAGGCATGTAGATAATTTGTCCTGCCATAGAACAGCCTGTTGCCTATTGGACAGGTAGGATTGGAACCATTTCAGCGTGGAATTGCTGAGTGATAGTTTTTTTAATGTATGGAGGAGTTGAATGTGGTTCACCATATCAAAGGCCTTGGAGAGGTCTAAGAAAAGAGCAGATGATAGTTTATTATTGTTTCTGAAGTTATTGATGGTATTAGAAAAGGATAGTAGGGCTGATGTGGTACTGTGATTTGGCCTGAAGCCATGTTGGGAGTTAGCTAGAATTTTATTTTTGGTGAGGTGTTCCATCAGTTGTTTGTGGACACACTTTTCCATAATTTTGGCCAGGGGTGAAAGTATAGCTATAGGTCTGTAGTTGGTTAGCTCTAGTGAGCTACCACCTTTATGGAGAGGAATAATGTGGGACATAGGCAATGTGACATAAATAAGGCTGATGATACTGTAAGCAGAGTAAGCAAACCAAACATACATTTCTAGTATGTCAATAAATAAAGAAGAATTTGGCTTCTACATGAGAAATACATGGAGCCATGCACCATGGCTCTCACCTTTGTCTATGAGTAACCATACCTGACAGCTATTGCTTTCACTTCTACAGCTCAGTTGATGTCCTGTTCCATGGCTTTTGGAGCAACATGTTCCAGACTGAATGTCCTCACTTAATGTTGGGGTGACTACTGTCATCCATCAACATCTTCTCTAATGGGTGAGTCAGTCATTAGTAAAACCCCAGGGGAATGCTATATCATAGACAGTGTCCCCACTTTGTTGGCTCAAATTGTTCTACCATGGTGTGGATTTAAGTAATATGGACATTCATATACAAAGCAACCACCACTTGTATGTCAGCTGTTACAAACACAATGTAAGTAGCGATTCCTTCTATATGACTTTAATTTTCCCCACAAATGAAAATGTTCATTCATAAAAATAAATAAACAAACAAATAAATAAATAAATAAATAAACAAATGTGTTGGGGTATAATAATTGTCTTGCAGTTAGTAGAGAGGATTAGGACAATGAGCTATTACGAAGCTGCTTCATGTGGTCCAGTGTTTGAGTTCCTTATTCTTCATTTGCATAACTGTGTGACTCTGAACAAGTAAGTTAACCAAATAGGATATTCATATATAGAACATACTGAAGCCTGACATTTTACCCTCATGGATTTCACTGAATCTCTGTCCTGAGTTACATGGAAGCACATTGCCTATGTCAGTAGATGGAATTTAGGCTTCATGCTCTGTGCATTAACAGACATGTTCCTTTGCCTGTTGATATATTTATTTATTTATCTGTTGAAATATCTTTTACTTCTGCTATAACAACAATGCTACAAATACAAATTATGGATATGTGCTGCATTCCTGTATTCTGAACAGAAGTTGCATACTTAGACTTACTGGAAACTGAACATGAAACTTAGTGATAAACATAGTGATAGTCTTAAAACTGTTAACCTTTCTCACTCCTATATATTACCATATTGGCTTCCTCCCCTGTGATATGTAGAACTGTTACAAAATTTAATTTTTCTGATTTGTTTATAATAGTGTGATGCAGTTCAAACTTTCAGATCCAGTGTTTTCAGTTCTCTGACATGTTACCATGCAGTTTGAGAGACACTGATGGTTATAGTGGATTCATCCTTGGAAATGATTACAGTCACTTGCATTAATAGATAAAAAAACTGGTGGTTCAGGCATTTTGAAAAAAAGAACCCCCCCACCCCCGGATTCACTAATTTTCCATGCAGGACTAGTCTAGTCCTGCACGGAAGTGGCTATTTAGGAGGAGGACGGCAGCACGGAAAGCATATTAATGAAGGCGCGTTGCCTGACCACCTAATCCTACACAGTGTGGACGAGTGCAAATGGTTTGTCTGAGAGCAGAGCTCTCAGAATAAACATGCCCCTGCAAAGTAGAACAGCAGAAACTGTAAATAAACAAGTGAGACCACTCATAGGTGTCCGCATATCCCCACCAACCATCCCCCATGTGTACAACAGCAACAGGACATAAAAATAAAAAGAAGTAACCCCTGTAATTATTTCTAAAACTCCGAGTACAGTTAACCATAGGTGCGCGGGTGTGCCCATCACTTAGCTACTGTTAAAGCAGCTTAAAAGGCTGAAGAGGATAACAAGGAAGATATATGAAATGAAACAGCACAGCAATAATGTAGTGGTCAAAGCATCCACCTAATGAGCAGGTATTACCAGTTCGAGTCCCACTGCAGCACATACCATTTTCCATGTGAAATCTGTATATGAACATTTATTTACATTTTATTGCTGTATAACCTACTAAATAACATTTAAATATGAACTGGAGTACTGCATGAAATGCACATGTGAAGAGTCAGTAGCATAATGAATAAGTCAGCAGTAAGCAGGTGTAAGCACAGATAAGCAGTAGTAAGCATATGTAAGCACTAGTAAGCGTGTGCAAGTGTGTTTGGGTGGGGTGAAGCACCGCCGACACAGATCAAGCAAAGGAGACACTAACTGAGTGTAAGTCACTGTGACCGGAAGTCAGCAGTGATAACCTCTGCGCAAACCCACTTACAAAAAACACCAAAAAATACACAACCCCCCCCAAAACAAAACAAAAAAACCCCACCAAAAAAACACAACCCCCCCAAAAAAAAATAAAAAAACAAAAAACAAAAAAAAAATTGAAAGTGTGATATGAGACCTTGGAGCACAGGTGGACAGCAGTCTCTCCTTTGATAATCACATTGCCACAGTAGTCAGGAAATCCTTCTATGTGGCACACCTCATCACAAAAGGTTTCTCATCCAGGAAAAAAGAGGTCATTATTCCCCTCTACTCATCACTCAGTAGACCCATTATAGAGTACAACGCCCCTTTTGGTATGTACTTCACAAAACATCTACAACAACTGGAAAGGTCACAGAAATACCTCACACTGATTACCGGCCTCAAACAGATGCCCTATGCAGACCATCTCAAAAAACTCCAGCTTTACTCTGTTGCATATCACCTACTCAGAGGCAATCTCTGCCTAACATACAAAGCTATGTCAAATCCAGAGCTGTTGGACATGTTCCACTTAAAGAAATCCCAATCCCTCCGAGCTACACACTTTAGGGACCAAAACCTTGTCACCACAATAAATAGAGCATGCTGGAGGGATAGATTCCTGTCCCAGAGACTTCCCATACTCTGGAACAAACTACCTATCTATATCAAACAAAGCTCCTCATTAGCACTCTTCAAGAAAAATCTTGATGATTGGATGGGAGATAGGAAATTCACCCCGGGGATCAGTTCTGTGGCTCTGCTTGACAGGGGTACAGGAAAATAATTTTCTTGGGTGGCAAAAGCCAGGGTACCATTTGGCTAGGTTTATATAGGCCGTAGGGCCAATAGCCTAGTACCTACCTATGAACCTATGAACAACCACTTGAAAGTGCCTTAAGCACACCACATCCAATGGCCGGTGTCACGTGTGAGTCTGTGTACACTAATGGAGTCAGTTGTAGGTAGCGCAAAGCATATGTGGCCCACATGTTTGGCCGGCATGCACTCGAAACACAGTATCCGGCAATACCAGTCAACATTACCAGATATGTAGCTAAAGATTTAGAGGTATATGTGTTTGTATGAATACCCATAACTATATAGATATATACCTCCCCCTCTCTGTACTACAAATGCATACTAACATAGATAGACATATAGGCTATGTATTAGAACATTACCCCACCGTGATTGCTGCAAGGGAATAGGCATTGTCTACATGATTGGCAAGGCAAGCCCGTGTGATGCTGCATGCTGAGTGACAAGCCATGCAGATTACCAAGTGACATGCTGAATATTCATTGACTGACCATTGTTAACACAGTGAAGAGCTGTGGGGGGGGAGGCATCTGTATGCCAGACTGGGGAAGAGGCAGCACTCAGAGAAAATGAAAAATTACTGCATATATCAGCAGATGCAGGAAAGAAATGCAGGTTCGTTCAACTATCAGTGGGTCAGAAACTTTGTAGGTCCAAACACAAAAAAAAACACATGAAGCAAAACACACTCCTGGGCCGCGGAGGAAAAACACTATTTTCAAGAAACTGCAACAATGAACTAGTTAAAGAAACGCCAAAACCCAAACCATAACCCCTGCTCCCCCCACCTTTCTTTGCTATAATTTTGTGCAGTACCTGCTTTAGCAGGAGAGCAAGACCCCTGCACCCCCACCTTTCTTTGAACATATTTCTGGAGATAAAGCAACAAGCAATATTCCGAGGTAGTGTGACATAAAATACATTCAATAAATGCAGTAAAAAAGACCTCCCAGCAAGGTCGCCACCCGCACCCTTACAGAACTGTAATTTTAAGTCTGTGTAATACTGCAATAGATTGTGTACATGTAGCATATTATGTGTTTGCACCCCTCACCCTTTAAAAAATTGTGATGTTAAGTCTGATATTGTAATACTTTTTATAAATGCAGTATATTCTGTGTTCATTTGAATAATCAAACCTTTTGTTCACTGGAAATTGGACTGCTTTCGTGTCACAATCCTGGTGTCAGCAAATAAGACAGAAAAGGGGTTTGTACTGAAATAATTACAATGCTTTGCATATTCATTTTGCAGGCGATGGTCTTCCAATGTGTATTCAAAGCACTTCTATAAGTAAATGTTATGCGTAGACTGCTGGGAGGGCTTTGGGCAGTCCATGCTACTGAGCATCTGGTGGGGTAATGTCCTAATACAAAACTGACATATAAATAAATACCCACATATACATATATACATACAGCAATATATATATATATATATATATATATATATATATATATATATATATATATATATATATATATATATATATGTGTGTGTGTGTGTATGTGTGTGTGTAGATATACACAGATATATAACTATGATAAGATACAGCACCTAAGAATGACATATGTTCACAGGCCATGCCAATGGAGGTGAGGGGCCCTGCAAGAAACGTGTAACACGAAGCATGAATCACCCCCCCCCCCAGCCGGTCAGGGGAAACATACAAACAAACCCACACACAATGTAAACAATCCACTGCTCCCCAGACCACAGGTAGGATACAACCTGGAGGGGGACACAGTGGACCCGAGAAGTCTAATCTTGGAACAGAGACAGGAGTGTCCCTTGCTGGACACCCTAAAAATTGTCTTGTTATAGGAGGAAGCCCGTGCGACGATCTATCAAGGTGGGGCATTTACATACCTGGACTACAAGGGTGGGAAAGCCCGATGATCCATGGTTCGAGACAACGTACGAGATGGGTCCCGTCAAGTGGAGAGTGGGTAGTGTGCAGTGTTGTGTTTATACCCGACCTGCACCCAGAGTAAGGATGAGTGCTGTAGGGGAGGTGTGGGTGGGGGAACTATGGGTATGTAATTATGGGTCTAGGCATGCAGGTCTTTGATGGAGTGGGGTCTATTCGGACTGCCACAGGGATATAAGCAATAGTGTGCATTGGGCAGAGCCGATGCCTAACGAGCAGCCATGACCAGTACGACTCCCACTGCAGCAAAGTCTAGTTTACATGGCAAAGGACGGTATAACCAGATGTGTTGTTGCAAATCCACTAAATGACACCAAATAACACTTGGTCGCAACACCCCACTGTAGGCATGTAGGTCAAACTAATTGGCATCAGAAGGTATTATTGCTGTCCAGACCTCACAACTGTTCCTGATATAGACTCCGATTTTAGGTCTGTCCCTCTTAATCCCCCTGAAAACTGGTGAGTGCTGAAGAAAAGGTGGTGAGTTGCCCTTAATAAATAATGATAGTAATTCAGAGTTATAGACGTTTCATGTCAGAAAACCTATATAAATCCACATTCTCTTATTCTGCAAATGTTTCAGGTTAATACTACAAAGATTTAGAAAATGTCCCTGATAGTCCCTGATTATTTGAGTTGTCCCTGATTCTGGTGAGATATGTTTCCGATTGGTTGAGAGCTATGTCGTTGTCCTCACCCCCACCCTGAGGTGTGATTGTCCAGACCTACCCCTATATGCAGGGTATATATACAGCTGTCACTGTAGAAGAAACGGCCAGCTGTGGACCTTCCCGTAAGCCAGATATACCCCAGGGATTACTTCAGTGTCACTGCTTGACAGAGGCACAGCAAAATAATAGGCATAGTTTTATTCAAACTAAAGGGGTGGCGAAAGCCAAATAACTATGGGCTAGGCTTATAAATGCCCTTGGGCAGATAGCCTAGTATGAACCTATGAACCTATGAACCTATGAACCATCCTGCACATCCCTGGACATGTCCCCCTACTATCAGCACCTCTGTGTGGCTCAATAACAAAACTTACCTATCGACCCCTGTTGCATTCATAGTAATGTCCACAGTCACAAGTAGGTGTCTCCCTCCACACAACTATATTAGCAGAATCTGGAACCCCCAACCCAGGTGTATTACCGCAGCTGTCCCAGACTACACATGTAAAAACACATGAAGGGAAAACCCAAGCATACTTGGATCACCACCTGGCAAAGTCCACCACCCCCCAACACTCCAGACGCCTACACCAACTACTGACACTGACACCTCCTGTCCTGCCTCACATACACATCCCAATACCCTGCAAACCTGCACTACCGCTCCCTCACCAATCAGGTGAACGGCGTACTATACAGTTAAAATGTCCCCCCCTCCACCTCCACTATTCACATCTACTCTACAACACAGGTATGGCATAACTAAACCTAGCCCGAATACATGAGTGTAGCCTAACCAGAAATGCTAAATTGGAATTCCACTTAACCTTACACTGACCTTCGTGACCAGTCACACCGGACATGTACACCTGACGTAAGCATGTAGAAAACCGACATGTACATGAAGTAGCTGGCGGGAGTACACCTGTGTGGGCGGCAGTAAGCACTGCTTACACAGATTAAGCAAAGTAGAAGCCAACTGGTTTAAGAAACTGTAAATAGAGGTTAGCAGTGCTCACCATCGCAAACTATCCGTGCAAACTCACGTGTGCTGCCCAGCAACAAAATAACCTGCCTCTGCAAGACTCAAATTCAGGACCCTGTCCACTACAGTCACAGTAATCAACCACTAAGCCATCATAGCAATACAGATGAATGAGGTATCAGCAAACTAATCCTCACCACAGGAAAATCAAACCAAACATGTGAACTGAATCTATGTACAGTGTGACGTGGTATAACTTGCTACATAACATAAATATGTGAACTGGAGTACTGCAGTAAGCATAGATGTGAGGTGTTATTGTAATAAAGTGTAGAAGTCCCCATTTCCCTATACAGTGTATGTACACATGAATCACGGATACCAGACACATATATAACCTGTAATGAAGAATACATCACTGCCAAAAGGCACATATAGTGCAAATTAACTATTAAGCAATGCTAACCACAGCACAGCTCAACTTAGTAAGAGTAAGCAATGTGTAGGGGAGTCAATCCAATCTGCCTACCATTATACCCCTTTAAGCACTGCCAACCTTAGGTAAGCAGGTGTGCCCATAGCCTAGCCTCTTCAAACCCAGCCAATCATGGAAAATTGCAGGTAATTGGCCATATTTAAACCACATAGGGGGAAATACATTCCATAACTGGTTGTAGCTTCCTACTGCAGGCAGAATGGCTGGTGTGGGTGAAGGAACTCATTTTAGAGTGCAGCGCTGGGGCATCCAGGAGTCAAAACTCATGGTATGGCTCCTGGTAAAACACCATGAGGAGACACTACTGCAGGGCCAGTACCAGGGCTTGCAGTATAAAACAGAGGTGTGGGACAGTCTCACTCGTAACCTCACCAGTGCCACAGGTATCCCCAGGACTGGTGAGCAGGTCAGGCACCACCATACTGACCTGAAGTGGCAGAGGGGAGATGTACTGGAACAGTGGATCCAGGAGTCTTGGCAGATGGCTAATGCCCCAGTACTGAGTAAGTACTCATTCCACTAAGTAGTTAAGAATTGCCTAGCTTGTGTATACTATGGACAGGTATGGCTAAATATCACTGTATTCCTCCGACAGCTGCAGATGAACGAGCTGCAAACCAGCAAGCTCATGATGCTAGGTTGCAAAGGCTGCGTTGCGAGGCAGGTTAGTATTTCTCTGCATGTACTTTCATAACAAATAAATATAAGAGCCTTAGAAAGTGTTGTAGCAGTAGGAATAAATGTGTAATATTCTGTGAATAAAGGTATAACCCCTGGAGTGCTTCTGTTTACTCTTCCTTCATATGTAGTTGAACTGTTGCATACTATAAATAGTACTGTTGTATTAAGCAGTGTTACCCATGCTGTGGTATGTAGATAAAATGTGTATGAAGTTCTGTATAACAATGTTGGAAGTGCCAGAAATTCAGATATACTGTACAAGTGAGGGAGACTTAGACAGAAAACAGTAGAAAGTTTCACATCAATTCCCTGCTGGCACAGTGTACTGTGATATTAACTATAATTTTGTTGTCACACACAGCAGGGCTTTGAATCCTGGGAGTGCTAGTAAGTTGTATGCATAATCATACCCCACAACTGTACAGATTTTGTTACAATGTTCAGATAGAAAGCTGTATGCATAATTACACCCAACAACTGTACAGAATATGCCAGAATGTACAGATAGACAGTTGTATGCATATTCATACCCCACAACTGTTCAGTCTGTCCAGCATGTCCAGATAAATGGCCCATATCACCAGCCTGGTACCCTGTTCCCCTAAAAAAGCAGTGTGATGATCCCGGAAATGTAGGCAGCTGTTAATCACATATAACTGATAGTCAAACATGTACATAGTCATAGCATGTATATGAAAACATACCTGTTATTCTAACACCTCACCCAAAGTGTATAACAGCAATACCCAACATATATTGCATTAACACCTGCATCTTGTCACGCCTGTATGTAAGACACAGGTCATGTTTATAATAATCTATAAACATACCAGTGTACAATATAAGGCCATTGGGTAGTGTAATAATACATGTAAGGGAAAGATCACTGCAGTGACTAAGAATGTTGTGAAAACTATAAAGATATATTAATTGTTAATTGAACTCTCTCTCTCTCACCCCTACCATATGTGCAAAATAACCCAATGACACTCCTCAACTGTTATGTGTACACTCCAAACATTTGTTGGGACATATGTCCTAATGGTTTATAAATATTCATATTTGTTTCTATGCATGTGCCATGTTAAAATGCACCCATATTGGTAGCATGTTGCCATCAATGAAACCTGCATGCTCTTGTAATGGCCACTGTTGTTCCATATATGCATGCATTCTGCTTGGTCTGCAACTGTGTTACATCTGGTGTTTCGGATTAATGGGAATACCTATGCATGCTGTTATAACTAATCCTGAATGCTGACTGTTACTAACCCATATCTGTCATAAACCTGCTACAACATAGCTCGTATGGGAAGGCCGGTCCCAGTGGACCCACCTGTCCCACCTCAGCTGGCCATGGCACCGGGCACCAGCACATCTGGGGCCCAGCCTAGGACCACCTCCTCTGTGGGTCCTGCACCACCTTTGGGTGGAACCGCTGCAGGGGATGGGGTTCACCCCCCCAGTAGTGAGCGCAGAGGGCAACCTGTCACCTGTCAACATGTCCAGGCCATGGTGCGTAGGGAGCTTGATCTGGAGTTTTGAGACCTGCTACACCAGCTTGAGGGCCGAGTGGCGCAATTAGAGGGTGAGCCTGCCCCTCCTACACAGCCCCCAGCACAGCCACCTTTGGGGCCGTGAAGGTGCAGTGGTAACTGCCCATCAGTGGGGACCTCAGTAACTCTGTTCTCGTTTGGGGGCTCATGGGCTTGCAACTTCAAAACACCCCTCCCCGTCCAAGGTGTTTACCCCCCACATGTGTCATATACTGCCCCTGTATGCATCTTGTTTGTTAACCTACCCAACTTACCTCCCCAATTATACCTTCTATCCCTCTCCAACATCCCACTCTCACCTGAAAAAAAAGGGCAATCTGTTCCCACAAAAAACACACCCCATACATAGCTGCCAATTTCGCACATGTGTCCACTGGACACATGTAATCTGGTCTAATTGGCATGACAATGAATTTATGTTGTCCTCTCTGCTCTCCCAGGGGTTTGAGGCTCCAAATCAACCCCAAAATACAGTGTATATGTACAGCTGTTGCTGCAGAAGAAATGGGCAGCTATGGACCTTTCCTACACCCTTCCTGCACATGCCTAGCTATTTCCCCTACTAACTTGCCCTCTTTGTGCCCCTTTTTCACCACTTTCCTATCAACCCTTTTTTCTTTTCTTTTAAAGAAATTAGCGCAGGGGTAAGCGGGAGTAGGCACTTGTAAGCAGCAGTAACTGGGTTTAAGATTGCTTGTGCGGGAGTAAGCTATGTCTACACAGGTTAAGCAATTTAAAAGCTAATAGAGTATGAGAAACTGTAACCGGAGGTTAGCAGTGCTTAGCTCCACACAAACCTGCATACAACTGCTTTAAAGTGCCTTAATTGCTGTGTATCCAACGGCCCATGTTCTGCCCAGCAACAAAATAACTTGCCTCCACAAGGCTGAAACTCAGGACCCTGCTCTCAATACAAAAAGTGATTTACCACTAAGCCATGACAGAAAGACAGTCAATGGTTTCAGAAACATATCATCCAGCCTGTCATGCAACAGTACAGAGAATGTATACCAACACCCAGATGTCTGTGTGTGTAACGATATTAATAACTAAACAGATGCAACATATCTCTATATGTATATATATATATATATATATATATATATATATATATATATATATATATATATATTCCTATCACTATATACATATATATCAATATATATGCACATATATACATGCATATCCCTAAATCGACACATATATGTGTCTACACCTATATGTCTACATATACACAGCATGTTACATATGTGTACGCAGATATATATCTATGTAGGTATATATAGACATGGTTTTATATATATGTTATATATATATATATATATATATATATATATATATATATATATATATATATATATATATATATATATATATATATATATATATACATAGGTATATATGGTCATACATCTGTAGATAGCAATGGCAGAGTAACAAATACACATATGTCCACAATGCACCGTAAATGGGGTTGAGAGGCCCCACACACTATACGTCTCATACAAATAGGCATCCCCCCACAGCCAAACACGTGCACCCTGCAATACACTACCAAGTACAGTCTGCCTCCCATAGGACATGTAATATGTGGAAGCCATCAGCATCCCCGGGATACAGATACACAGACACAGATGTGCAGATACAGATATACATATATGTATATATATGTATACATGTGACTATACATACACATGCAGATATATGTACAGTATGATACATATGTAGAAGGTGCACACAATATGGAACAGCCACTCTGCCTGCAGTTAACACCTGAACAACTGGACACTGTATGGGTCACCTATACAAATGTCAATCGTTGCCTGCAACATATTCCCATAGAACGGTCATAGGAAAGCTGCCACACACAGGTTTGGAGAAATGGGAAACCTTTAATTGTGTACTATTACAGTTCTACATGCCATGTCATATAGCTGTTCAGACACTGACAACCATATAAACAGAGAACTGCAACTGTGAAACAGTTACACTAATACAGTAGTCTGGAAAGGTTCACAACTGTTGCTGTCCAGGCCACACCCTTCAAACTGTACATTAGTGAAGACAGACTGGGCCACAGGATACCAAACAATCAACAGTATGTACTGCAGGTGTGTAGTTCAGCAGCGTCTATCTACACTACGTACGAACTCAGTAGGTGTTAAAGACGTTATGTGATTTCATGGGTTGTAACTTGTACATAACAAAGCATAACTGACACTATCACGAGCACAGCGACAAACAGAACAGTCTGTATGGCAGGAGGCAGTAGGCTTGCAGTACACCAGTTCATGTAAGTAATGTAAATATAGGTGAAGTATACGGTCCTGTACATCCAGATACTTTGCGGCAGCTCACTTCTGATACCCCCACATGTTGTAACAGCCTAGGTCACTTATGATGCTCCCCACCTAGACTCCATAATACAGGCCCATATACCACTGTTACATACACTGGCCTCTGGAGTGCATAAGGGCAAACATGTATTGTGTAGGTGACACCCACACATATATGGCCCCAGCCCCACTGTATGTGTGGGGGATACAACAGCAGTGGACTAATGGCAGCAATGGCAGTGTGATATACTCACAGCTCACTACAGAACAACCCCCAACAGCATGACATATGTGCAAAGCTTGGTATGTAGATGGAGGACAGAGGCTGGCACACAGGCACATATGTGGAACAGTGTTGCCATACACTAAGCAAGGTGCTGGTGTTACAGGATAGTCTGTAATGTGCCCTTTGTCAAGGAACTGAGGTTAGGAACAGAAATGGATGTAGCCATGTACTGATAGCATGCAACACACACACTGCCAGTGTAATATCTGACACAGGACCTGTGCGGTGGACGGACAACACATGATAGGCGTACCGCTGTCCAGCAAGAGGATAGGCCCACAGTAGTGAGCTATGCAGACAGACTGCATTCCAAGGTGAACTAGCATGCACACACACACACCCTGTAACACCAGTACTATACAAAGCATATCACAACTCTACTCACAGTGTGTCTGTAGTTCCTGTTCTTCCTACAAATATGTGGCTGCCCTGAGTGTGCAGGCTCTCCTGTAAGTGGTATTGCTACCTGCTGTCTGTAACACTGATGGCCACACAAAGGAAGGATGTCCATCACACAGGAAATGTAAAGGGAACATGCCCACATGATGTAGGGTTTCATAGTGGGTGGTTGCCATGGTGGTGGTAATTGGAAGTACTACACATGTGTAATCATAGACATATATCTATTTGGATAAGTATATGTACATATATTTCCACCATATGTCCTGGACATGGAGTGTAGCCCTACCCCAGCCCCTATAGTCCCAAAGTCGTAGTGCAAGGGGATGTCAGGTATGTATAGCAGGTATATTACTAGACTATTGCTACTGTCATTGGGATTGTCTTCACAGACATGGTGTGTGTGGGAGGTCACATCTGCTTATGGCATGTGTGCCATTGGCTACTGATAGACATCCTAAGGAAATCATTGTAAAGTACCGCCACTAGCATGTAATGTCCCTGTGGAGTGCAGCAGAGATATTGGCCAATATATGTGGAACTTCGGACACACAATGTACAGTCCAGAGGTATACACATAATCCCTTAGTGCACAGCATGTGTACCAGGCCTGACAATATGGATGTAGACAGCCATGTAGATGGGTATAACACATAACAACTGGTATACATATGCCACCATAGGTTTTGGATTCACACACTCCTGTCTGGCCTAACACATATTGACTGCTGGTACAGTAGTGCCATGGCTCCATACTACCCACTAGATATTGACATACATCTGTACAGCATCCCACTGCTCTGTCTGACATACATGACATTTAAGGGAGGCCTGGCAGTGGTACATCTGGCAAGTATCTGCACATGGCATCTCACTGGGTAAATACACTAAGCTGCTAGGCATGTAACAATGCACTGTGCAGGCTACAGACAGACTGGCACAACACTGGCCTACATCTCATATGGGGGAATGCACATGTACATGCACATATAGCAGGTTCAACAGCCATGTCACTGCACTGGATAAGATACACCTGTGTGAAAGTGCATAACCACAACCAATGTGGACACAGCCACAGCCACAGCCACATATGGTAAGCTAGCATAATATTACGGTATATAGACTATCTGTTCTACACCATCCTCATATGTACCACTCACAGAATGACCCTACATATACTGGGCTGCTACACAGTTTGGTCTGATGGCTGCCTATGGTATGAGACGTGTGTGTATGGCCCTACAAACATGTATGCCAAAACAGTACCATACAGTGGGGCAGCATGTAACATCAGATAGAAGGGGAGCTAGAACAATGACATCCACCACAGTCTGTACACATGCTAAGGTACATATTAACAATACACACACTGCCGACATTCACCATCACTACACAGATCTCAGTACTGTACAAACATACACAGAATGTCCAGGTTATAGGTTCATAGGTTCATAGGTTGGTACTAGGCTATCAGCCCTAAGGCCTATGCAAGCCTAGCCATAACAATTCCCTGGAAATTTTTTCCCACAATATTTACTTCTCTGGGCCCCTGTCTAGTAGGGTGACTGACATGATCCCCGGATGAATTTCCTATCTCCCATCCAATCATCAAGGTTCCTTTTGAAGAGGGCCAATGAGGTGCTCTGCTTGACATGTTTTGGCAGTCTATTCCAGAGTATGGGGAGTCTCTGGGTCAGGAACCTATCCCTCCAGCATGTTTTGTTCATTGTGATGATAAGGTTTAGATCCCTGGAGCGCATGGCTCTGAGGGACTGGGATTTCTTTAAGTGGAGCATGTCCAGCAGCTCAGGGTTTGACATGGCCTTGTATGTTAAGCAGAGATTGCCTCTGAGTAGACGATATGCCACAGAGTATAGCTGGAGTTTTTTTAGATGGTCAGCATATGGCATCTGCTTTAGGCCTGTGATTCTTTTAGTGAGGCATTTCTGTGGCCTTTCCAGCTGTTGCAGATGTCTTGTGAGGTAGATACCAAATGGGGCATTATACTCTATAATGGGTCTAATGAGGGATGAGTAGAGTGGGACAATGACCTCCTTTTTTTCGGGATGAAAAGCCCTTAGTGATGAGGTGTGCCATGTAGAAGGATTTCCTGACTGTTGTGGCAATGTGGTTATCAAAAGTGAGACCACTGTCCACTTGTGTCCCTAAGTCTCTCATCACACTTTCAATGTTTATTGTCCTGCCACCTATGTGGTAGTTCATGGGTACATGTTTTTTTCCAAAGGGGATGACTATACATTTCTTGGCATTAAGCTTGAGCCCATGGCTCTGGCACCAGGCATCTGTTTCTGTAAGGCCCTTTTGTAGAATATCCACATCATTTGGGGATTCAATAATGGCTCCCAGTTTGCAGTCATCTGCAAACTTTGTTAGCCAGAGTCCCTTAATGTTGGCCTGTACTTCAGAGAAGTAGATGCCAAACAAGAGTGGTCCCAGGACTGAACCCTGAGGTACTCCACTTGTCA
The DNA here is from genome assembly GCF_019279795.1 of Protopterus annectens. Classification (NCBI taxonomy): domain Eukaryota; kingdom Metazoa; phylum Chordata; order Ceratodontiformes; family Protopteridae; genus Protopterus; species Protopterus annectens. Next base: position 334,110,041 of record NC_056726.1, read on the forward strand.
CTTGTCTGGAGCTGGATTTGGAGTCGGCTACTTTTACAGTGTGGGTTCTATCAGTAAGCCAGTTGGCAACCCATCGAGTGACGTAGGGATTTATGCCCAGCTTAGTAAGTTTATCTATGATTCCAGAGTGGGGGATGGTGTTGAAGGCCTTGTTGAGGTCCAGATAGGCTGTGTGGACCTCCTTACCCTCGTCCACAGCTCTGGAGACCGATTCGAAGAAGTCAATCAGATTCAGGAGACAAGATCGGCCCTTCACAAACCCAAACTGGGTGGGGTCCAGTGTCTGGAGGTTGCCAATGTCTTTGTTTATAAGTTCCATGATAATGTGTTCCATGCCCTTACAGATCAGGCTTGTCAGACTGATGGGACGGTAGCTCCCGGGATCCAAGGTGGATCTTCCCTTGTGGAGCTGGATAACTGTAGCTGTGCGCCACTCAGTGAGGCTATGATTAAACATGACACTTAAGTGGGGTGCCAGTTCATTTTGTAGTTCATGTAGTACACAGCATGGGATGTCATCTGGTCCCATGGATGCTGTATTCTTAGCTTTGGAGAGTGCTGTTTCTACCTGTGTGGCTGTGATTATCAGAATTTGGCAATCTTTTGGTATTGAGATGGGCCCTTTAGGGGGTGAGAGGGGAGTGAAGTTGGCACTAAATTGATCTGCCAGGATATTGGCAATATCCTTGGGATCAGTATATTTAATGCCATTCTGTTGTAGTTCAGAGCAGATCTGAGCATTGCCATTTAGATTCTTGACATAACTATAGAATGCCTTGTGGTTGTCTTTGGAATCTTTGGCAATTTTATTTTCGCAACTAGCTTTTGAGGATTTTATGAGGGATCTCAGCTTCTTACTGAGGCTGGTGAGGGAGTTTTTTGCATCCTGGGATTTTCCTCTTTTCTGCAACAGTTTCTTCCTTCTGTTGTATAGTTTGTTTATAGCAGGGGATCACCAGATTGGCTTCCTTTTTTTGGAGAAGAGCATATTGGTTCTATTTGGGATGGCACGATTCATGCACGAGGATTCTGAAGTCGAACTTCCAGATCCTGTCTGCATGGGTGTTGTGAAGTTTGTCACTTCTGACTTCAGTAGCATGAAGCTGGCTTTGGAGATGTTTTTTAAGGAGGTTTCCTTACTGGGGGGTGGGGGTGGGATGTGGATGTCAAGGGTGATTTGCTTATGGTCAGCCCTGACCAATGAGGGGGTGACCACTGGTGTGGAGCATCTATCTCCCATGTTGGTAATGACCAGGTCTAGGATATTGGAGCCCTTGGTGGGACAATTGATTAGTTGATCCAGGGCATTGGAATTTATGAATTCCAAGAACCGTTGGGAAAAGGAGCTGGTACCCGAGTAGTTTTCCCAATTAATGGCAGGGTAGTTGAAATCACCTAGTATTAGGGTGTTTGGTTGTATCTTAATATTTTCCAGTATGTTTAGGAAGGTGTAGTGAGAAACTTGGGGTATGGTGGGGGATCTGTAGCAAGCTACAATTTGGATTGCAGTCTTACCTAGTGTTAGTTGCACCTGGAGAATTTCAGATGCATTGTGTTGGGCAACTAGCCTGGAGGTGTGAATATCCTTGGTGAATATGGACACTCCTCCACCTTTATTGTTTCGGTCTTGGTTTTGTGGCCGAAAAGTGTGGTAAGAATTGTAGCCTGGTATTGCAGGGGTGCTCTCTGGAGCCTTGAACCAGGTCTCAGTCACTGCACAGATATCGATGCTCTCCATTTTTAGGAGTGCCTCGAGAGAGTGCATTTTGAGGTTTAGACTTCTAGCATTGAGTAGCATTACCTTCAGATTTTGCATGCTTGTATCTGTTACAGTGGTGGTTTTATCCTTTGAACCTTGCCTAAAAAAGGCACTATAGGGGTGGCAAGAGCTTTAGCCAGTAACCTGAATCCCAGGGGTGACAGGTGCAGACCATCTCTGGCAAAGCATCGTGGTTTGTCGATCATGTCTTCCCAGGCAGATAAATACTGGATCCCCTTTGAATGACACCAGAAGCTTAGCCAATTGTTGAAGTTAATCATTTTGTCCTTATACTCTGGTATCATTCTGGGCGAAGGCAGGATGCTACTCAGGGCTAGGGTCATACCTGCCTGGGTCACATGACCCAAGAGCTCTTCCATGTCTCTTTTCATGTAGTCCAGGGAGGTACGTTTCAAGTCATTTACTCCAGCATGGACAATGACAGAGTGGTATTTGTACTTGTTGTGGAGTGACTTGAGTGCATGCATTATGTGGCAGATCCTGGCACCCGACAGGCAGCTGACTGTAATTTTCTCCTTGTTCAGCCTGGTGAGTGGGACATCAGTGTGCCTGACTATAGAGTCACCTATGACTAAAGTGTTGGGTACATTGTCTTGCCTTAGAGACTGTTGTTGGGTGGCATACTGGTGTTGTGAGCTATGTGTCACTTTGGTTGTGACTGGTGTTTGTTTGCATTTAAACGGAGGTCCTTGTTGCTTGGGAAGGTTAATGTTAAGGGCCTCCACATATGTGGGTTTAGTGTTGCTATGTGTGGGAGTTGATGGTGTGGGTTTTGAAGGGCTATGAGTTGCTAGAGGTGTAATGCAGGTGTTAGCCTTCTCCTCTTGACTGTCTAGCACAGTCTTGACCGGAGAGAGCTTTGCTTCCAGTTTGGCTATGTAAGTGCATCTCTCGCAGGTTGTAGTGTTGGGTGGTAGGAGGAGAGGATTGTCTGTGTACATGAGGCAGTTGCCGCATTGCCCCAGTATGCCTAGATTTACCAGGTGGACAGGAGAAACCACCGGAAGCTGACCCTTGGACATGCCTGTTTAGATGCTTTTTTGTAAGGTTTAAGAGCTGTTTTCCCTTACTTTTGCAAGGTACTTTGCAATTGTAGGCTGTTTAGTGCCTATGATTAATTTCTCCTTATTGACAAGGAGAGCTGAGTGCTTGTATTAGGTTCAGGCTTCCTAGTGCTTTACAGCAGGTTCTAGAGCAAGTGCTAGTCACAGGGGTTCAGATTTTAGTGCTACTACTGAGAAACCAGCTAATTTTAAGGGAAAATTTGAAGAGCAGATTTTCTGACACCTGGAATAGTTTAACTGTAGCCTCGTAGTGCTGCACGATGTGAAAAATGTGCAAACACACGTGTTTTTAAGCCAGAAAGTTGAAAGGGATAGAAATCAGCCCAAAAAGGCTAATAAAATTACAATTTCAGAGCTGGAAACTACTCCTCTAGCATTAGATAGGCAGTACAATGCTCACCAGTCCCACTGGTAGGCAGTAGGACTTCCCTCTGCAACAGCAAGGTCTGGATAGCTCTGAGCACAGAAAATAAAGTCCTGAGACAAACAAAGCCTGGGATATGGACTGGCTAGAAAAGGTGGGAAACGAGCAAACAAGATAGTATATATATATATATATATATATATATATATATATATATATATATATATATTTTTTTTTTTTTTTTGTTGAAACAGGCTAAACAATGCAATAATACAATAAATAAACACAGAAAAGTCTAACACACTTGAGTGTGTAGTCCTAAACAGTAACTGCAATTAAAACTCTACAAAATTAGCAATTTATAACTTTTTAAATGAAGCAAGGCAAGTGCACAAGTGGCAGTAATACAGCAGAATAAGTAGCTAGCCTACATATACAGAGAAGTCTATATATACAGAAAAGCAGCTAAAACACACAAACCCTTCAGATGCAGTGCAATAGAGTACTTGAGTTGTAGCAATAATAAGGCAATTATAGTTATAATAAATGCTCTAAAATATACTCTGTATTTCCAAAATGTTTGAGAAGCACAGTCAGAACATAAGGAAATTCAGGCAAAATTTTTATTTTTTTTTGAAAGGGGAAAAGGAGAAACAGAAGGCCTTATCAAATGGTCTCTCTGTATTAGGTAGAATGAGCTAATGACACTAGACTGGGAGGAGTGTCCCAGATCAGATTTACAGTAGGGGCGGGCAACTGCAAAGCCACCAAGTATAACACAAGACACCAACAGGGAGGGTGAGTGGGGACACTAAAGCTATTAGCCTACAAAGCACTAGAGAAAGCCACAAAATGAACGTTTTTAAACATATAAAGATTTGTAAAGATACAGAATGCTTTAACTGCAAACAGATCAGTTACCCGTTCAGATTACAATAAAAATGCTATATATAAATTGCTAGAAACAATAAACTGTATAAATAATCGAAAAAAAAACAGGATACTTATATATCTCAGCTAAGAGTTGGAGTCCACACCTCTCATTCACTCTGCTCAGTATGTATAGACAGAAACTCTCTCAAAGTTAGGGCTTAAATACCAGAAGAACAACTTTTTTTTTTTTTTTTTTTACAAAAACACAAAAGAACCAGCCCCCACTAGCCTGTAGCTATTAGCCTACAAAGCACTAGAGAAAGCCACAAAATGAAAGTTTTTAACCATATAAAGATTTGTAAAGATACAGAATGCTTTAACTGCAAACAGATCAGTTACCCGTGCAGATTACAATAAAAGTGCTATATATAAATTGCTAGAAACAATAAACTGTATAAATAATCGAAAAAAAACAGGATACTTATATATCTCAGCTAAGAGTTGGAGTCCACACCTCTCATCCACTCTGCTCAGTGTGTATAGACAGAAACTCTCTCAACGTTAGGGCTTAAATACCAGAAGAACAACTTTTTTTTTTTTTTTACAAAAACACAAAAGAAGCAGCCCCGACTAGCCTGCAGCTATTAGCCTACAAAGCACTAGAGAAAGCCACAAAATGAAAGTTTTTAAACATTATAAAGATTTGTAAAGATACAGAATGCTTTAACTGCAAACAGATCAGTTACCCGTGCAGATTACAATAAAAATGCTATATATAAATTGCTAGAAACAATAAACTGTATAAATAATCGAAAAAAAACAGGATACTTATATATCTCAGCTAAGAGTTGGAGTCCACACCTCTCATCCACTCTGCTCAGTGTGTATAGACAGAAACTCTCTTAAAGTTAGGGCTTAAATACCAGAAGAACAACTTTTTTTTTTTTTTTTTTTACAAAAACACAAAAGAACCAGCACCCACTAGCCTGCAGCTATTAGCTACAAAGCACTAGAGAAAGCCACAAAAATGAAAGTTTTTAACCATATAAAGATTTGTAAAGATACAGAATGCTTTAACTGCAAACAGATCAGTTACCCGTGCAGATTACAATAAAAATGTTATATATAAATTGCTAGAAACAATAAACTGTATAAATAATCGAAAAAAAAACAGGATACTTATATATCTCAGCTAAGAGTTGGAGTCCACACCTCTCATCCACTCTGCTCAGTGTGTATAGACAGAAACTCTCCCAAAGTTAGGGCTTAAATACCAGAAGAACAACTTTTTTTTTTTTTTTTTTTTTACAAAAAACACAAAAGAACCAGCCCCCACTAGCCTGCAGCTATTAGCCAACAAACACTAGAGAAAGCCACAAAATGAAAGTTTTTAAACATATAAAGATTTGTAAAGATACAGAATGCTTTAACTGCAAACAGATCAGTTACCTGTGCAGATTACAATAAAAATGCTATATATAAATTGTTAGAAACAATAAACTGTATAAATAATCGAAAAAAAAACAGGATAATTATATATCTCATCTAAGAGTTGGAGTCCACACCTCTCATCCACTCTGCTCAGTGTGTATAGTGTGTATGTCATGAAATATAACTCCTACTGTACATGACGTGTAGCAATCTGACATATCACTGGCTTGTTATCAGATATGATGACACTATTTATGATGTACAGCACATATGCACCACTTCTTGCATGACATATGTACAAATGTTGACAGAGGTGTGGCTGACAGCACATACACAGGGCCAGTATAGATATGTTGCTGTGATAACCTCATAAATATACCATTGTTACCGGGTTTGTTGCAACATATGTCCTATGAGGGATATGAAGTCAGTAACTGTCATGGCCTTCACCATCTACAGATTGCAATCCTCATACCTTCTCCATTCCACAGATAGATGCACTGTGGCTAGCACATGGGACCAAAGGCACAACACTGCCCAGTCTGCAGATGACCCTGCAGATGGGGATTCCTCATATACATGGAACTGACATGGCAGGTATTGCAACATCTACGATAAGCATATCCAGACAAACACTGTGAAACCAACATTACTCCAAATGCAGTATAGCAGCACTTACAGTCTGTAGTCAGGTCAGGCACATCCCTCTCCTGTTTGATGCCCACTTTCCACAGTGTATGTTGTTAGAGGTAAATCCCCAATCCATCTGAGATGTTGTTTGCCAAACAACAGATCTAGTTCCTGCTCAGAGTGACAGAAAAGGGCCAACACCACCATTATGTTCCCAGGTATTGGAGTGTTTCCATGCAATTGGTTATGGGAATGTTTCCACAGCTGTTCCACATGCAATCAGCTAGGGGAAGGCTGCAATTCATGCAGAGGCCATCAGCTGATCATGAACATCACTTACAATACACATACTGTTGCCTAAGCAAAGCAGTTGTGGGTCTCCACATCCACCAGAGAGGGAGTGGGGGAGGCAGACAGACACGAATACATGTCAGGGAGGGGTGGGACAATAAAACTGAAGCATGTTTGTGTTACACACCTACCAGCACAGGGTATCAAACCCCCAATAACTATGGAGTGTTATCACAGTTTGATACAGTTATTGTATGCACCACAGGGGTAACCTGCTGGGGAGCACTCAGAACATATATGTGGGGGCGTGGCCAAGGATGAACACAGGATAGCAGCAGATTTCTTCAGCTCCATCAATTTCACAGCACTGACAGGAAATAATTACTTTAAAAATTAATTTATGAAGTAATTTTCTTTCTAAATACGTTTGGAATATCAGTTTCTTGACTAATATCAAAAAAAGAAAGAAAATTTCAATAATATTCCTGTCAGAAAACACTTTAGAAATTTCTCTGTCAGCTTCTTTGTTTGAAATGTGTTCCAGTAAGACAAATTCTCAAGATTCCAGCATCAAGAAAGAGCTTCAGTCTCTGATATCTACAATTCAGCAACTTACTACCAAAATGGACAAACTGGATACTAAAATTGATAACTTCATAGAAAAAACTACAAAACAAATAGATTTGTTACATCTAGACTTGCAACAACAGAAGACTCAGATTACAGGCATCGAAGAGACTGTTAATGACATGGAGAATAGAATCCAGGAAGAAGAAATTAACATTGAGTTTTTGCTGAAGCAGAACACACATCTGCAAACTAAACTTGATGACCTGGAAAATAGATCTAGGCACAATAATATTAGGATTTTTGGACTGCCAGAAAATATAGAAGGTAACAATATTACTTCTTTTTTAAATACATGGCTTCCCAAAACTTTAGACTTGCCAGAAGCATTTTCTTTTGGTATTGAAAGAGCCCATAGAATCCATATCTAATTTTAACTCTAACAAAAAGTATCCTAGATCAGTTATAGTTAGATTTCTCTCATCCTATGACAAAGAGATGGTACTTAAATCTGCATGGGCTAAAGCACCTGTTAAAATTAATGAGGCAATTGTGCGTTTTGACAATGACTATTCTTCCTTGGTAATAACTAAAAGAAAAGTTTTTCTGCCATTAATAAGAGAGCTTAAGAAAGCACAGTTTAAAACCTACCTTCTGTTTCCTGCCAAACTAAAAATCTTTCTACCTGATGGCCCTAGAAATTTTGAAGACTTAGACTCTGCATTGCTGTATATTAAAAAAAATAAGATTTTGGATAAAATAGAGGAAATGGAATGGGCTAGTCCTTCATTAAAGAGGTTGGCAACAGAAGCTTCTTGGAAGACTTCAGAGAAGAAAAAAAGACTAAAAAACAAATGACTTGTTCTATGTTTTTTTCTTTTTTTTTTTCTCTCTCTCTCTAATCTCTTTAAATACAGTTACTGCATCTCCAGAAAGCCACAAATATTCTGAAAAAGATTTAATCAAAGTTATTTTCTGTGTACAAAGAACTGTTTTGTTTCATAAATAGTCAAAATATCTGAGGAACAAATAACAAGTTATCAATCAACTTGTTTCTCTTTGTGATAAAGAGACCCAAGGTTAGTAATTTGATACATTTCTTTTTTTTCTCTCTTCTTGTTTTAAATAATGACATTCTTTCTAGATTATGCATTCAGTAAGGGGTGGGGGAGGGCAGGGAGAGAAGTATGATGAAAACATGATAAGTGGAATAATAACTTATTAGTTTTTTTAAAAAAAGTATATATGCTGTTTAAATACTGTTGCTAATTATTTTGCCATGATTCTATTGCTTATACTTGTTTACAAATAATCTGTCATGATTTAATTACTAATAATTAGAACTAAAATAGTAGTAAATAATATGTTTCATATCTATCTTTATTAGTATAAACAGCAAGTAATATTTCACTGTAAATACTTTTTATAGCTTCCTTTTTTATCTTTTCTCTTTCTTCTCTCACTCTCTTTTTATTTTCTACTCTCTTTCTTTTCTTTTCTCTCTCTCTCTTTTTCTTTCATATAAGTACATTTATATGCTTTTGATAATACTGATACATGTATATAATAAGATTTGTATAAAAAATTGAATTGGGGCATAAAAAATTAGTTGTATTATATATTAATAACTGTGGGCTTAGTTTCACTGTTATAGAGACTGTAATAACTTGTAAAATACTTCACAAAGGTTTTACTCTGTTTAGTTTCATTTGTATTGCTAAATGAATGTCAGTCACTTGCATTTATTAAAATTCCCGCCAGAATGTTAAGGGAGACAATTTGGGATGTGGGTTACCTCGTGAATAGTGTCCTCGAGTTGTTTTAAAAGCTTCAACACTCAGAATACACGCAGAGAAGCTGAATGCAGTCATTTTGAACTTTGAACCCTGAATTCACACTGACACATCGCAGATTCAAGAAGAACACTCTACCAGGAAGTAGAACTGCTGCAAATGCGACTCTGCGATGAAAAATGAACTCTATAACATTTAAATGTGAGTTATTTTTTATAACTACTTACTTATTTATGTTATAATTTATAAAATATGAAAGTTATAATGATTTTAAATGATTCAGTATCCCATAGTAAGCAAGTGTGATATTTTAGAAGGCATAGAAAGTAAAACATATATACATATGTTTTGAAAGTTTACATGACTGCAACATATTAATGTATGTAAATACTTATGATTTAAACATATATAATACTACAATTCATTTGACTTATCTAACTGACAAGCATAAATATCATTATGATTTTATCTTAGAAGAAGTTGTCATGTGACATATTTTAAAGCAGCAGTTCAGATATATAAAATACAGATGGCTTTCTTCACAATGATTTAAGTATATCTGGGAATTTACATAGCTATGCAGTATGATTTGTAACCATATTTATGAACATAAATATTTTATTTAACTGGCAATAATATGTATGAGAAGAAAGCTTTGATGCAAGTAATTTAAAGTCTTTTAGAAGCTGTTAACTGCATTTCTATGACAGAAAATAGGAATATCCTAATATATGTAATGTCTGAACCATAATAGCCTAAGTTATTGACTCTAAATGAACATAAGAACTTATCTTTACAAACTTTGAATAAATTAATATGTAGATATGCCCCCTTTTTTTTTTCTCTCTCTCTCTCTCTCTTCTCTTCTCTCTCTCTCGGTTCCCAATATCAAGTTTATTTGAATGCTATTTGATTATAAATGTATTATACTAAATAGATGTACATAGTAGTATGAATTGTTTCTAAAAGTTCCTATTTGTTTATATGATGCTGATTTATCAAATGTTTAGCTTTGTCTTACTAGATAATCTAATTGAAAGAGGTTAACTTTAGTTAATAATAACCAGTATTAAATTGATAAGGTGGCAGCTGAGGTACTGCTGCTTAGGGTAGGGGGTTAACTTGAGTGGTATGTGCTACTCAAAGTTGGGGTTTTAACTCAGGCTGGGTGCAAGGTTTAATCCTTATATTATTTTCTTCTGTTTACTGTTGTTTGTATATAGTTCTGACATCCACAATACATTTTATAAACTCATTGTCACTACAAACAAAAATGAAGCTTATACAAAATCCCATAAGAGTTTCAATAAATACAGCTATATTTAAAGGTACACCTAAAGGAGGAGGTATAACATTACTTATTTTGTTAATTGTTATTCTGATTATAAGTTTTATATGTTTAAAAATGCCAAATGACTTCTCTAAAAGGAATTTCTTTAAACATTAATGGACTGAATAATCCATGTAAAAGGGCAAGCTTAATGAGATACATTAATTTACATAAGGCCAACTTAGTATTCCTTCAAGAAACACATCTCCTGAAAAAGGATATAGATAAATTAGCCACTAATAAATATACAGTATTAGTTAGTTCAGAGCACACTCAGAAAAAAAGAGGAGTGGCTATTTTATGGAATAAAAGTATGCCCATACCTAAAACTATTAGGTCTTATGAAGATGATAAAGGAATGTTTTGTATGGTTACAATACAAATTAATGGAAAGACATATACATTAATCAATGTATATTGGGTACCAGGAATTGGTATTAATACAGTGAAATACCATCTTAATAAGATCATATCATTCTCTATAGGAGATATTATTTTAGCAGGTGACTTTAATTGTATCCTACATGAAAAAGATACTACTACTATATGAAAAAGGAAAATTACATCTAATGCAAAACATGTAAAGGATTTTGTTAATTCATATAATTTGAATGATATTAATAATCAGATAGACTCAAAATCATTACCATACACCTTTTTCTCTAACAGATATAAAACTTATTCAAAAATAGATAGAGTCTTTATTTCTAACCAGATGGTAACAGAATTAATTAATTCTAAAATCATTTTGTGTCCTATATCAGATCATAAATCAATTGTCTTTGAGTTCATGATAAAAAGTACTTACAATGTTCAGATCAAAAGGATACCAGCATACTTAACTCAACTAAAAGACTATAAAGAATATATACTTTCAGAAGTGCAACATTTTTTAGACATAAATAATACCCCTGAAGTCTCCATTGTTTATGTTTGGGATGCTTTAAAATCATATCTATATGGACAAAGTATCAGATGGTATAATAATAAAAGGAAATCTTGGGATAAGGAATTATTAGATATTCAAAGTAAATTAGACTCTTATAAGCATAATAATAAAGAAAATATTATGGACTAAAAAGTAATTGAAGAAATAAACAAACTAAATGAGAAATACAAAGAAATTTTAACTCATAAAGTTAAAATAACTTTAGAGAAATACAAGTTTTTGTCTTACTCAATAAGTCCCAAATACTTACATAGACTTAAAAATAAAACAAAAAGGTTGAATAAGCAAAATCATATCATAGAAATTTTCTCTCTAAGGAAAAGAAGAATGTTTCTAGTCTACCAGAAATATTAGATGAATTTAGAAATCACTTTCACAAAATTAATCATAATAACATTAACATGGAACCCAAAGATAAAATAAAGAAATTTATAACTACAAACATGAATAAAAACTTAATAAACAACAAACTAAACTATTGGATAAAAATATTTCATATACAGAGGTTGTTACACAAATAAACAAGCTTAAATCAAACAAAGCACCAGGTAATGATGGTATTATACCAGAGATATATAAAATTCTTTCTAAAAGTACATACTCATTAATACATAAGGTTTTTATTTTGGCCCAAAATGAGTTAATAACCCCCCCCATCTTGGCAATACACATTTATTTCACCAATTTTAAAACCCAATAAAGATCCAACTAGATGCACTTCATATAGACCTATTTCATTACTTAATGTTGATTATAAAATGTTTATGAGTATTTTTGCTGATAGATTGAAGACAATCATCCCAGGCATTATAGATATAGATCAGACAGGCTTCATTGTAAATAGAAATACTTTTGATAATATAAGGAGAACTCTAACATTAATTGATTTTGCAAATAGGAGAAAGAATGATTTAACACTTATTAGTCTCGACATAAGTTCAGCATTTGATTCAGTAAGTTGGGACTACTTGTTTATCTTACTGAAGTGCACAAACTTTTCAGATGCATTTGTAAATCTAATTGAACATTTATATAAAGGAGCATTGGCTTACATTAAGATAGGAACATATGTCTCACAAAAAATACCCATTTTAAAAGGTACAAAACAAGGGTATCCACTTTCTCCATTATTATTTACTTTAATAATGGAGCCTTGGGCTAATCTGATCAGAAACAGTACTGATATAGAAGGATTTGATATAGATGAAAATACAACATCTAAAATTCAACTTTTTGCAGATGATGTTCTAATTACATCAGCAGGATCTAATTATTCTCTGCAGTCCCTATTTGATAAAATGATGAATTTTAAAAATATTTCTGGTTTAATATTCAATGAAGAAAAAACTAAAATATTACCTATATATACATGAAAAAATGTCCTCATTAGTGATTTTAGTAAATATATACCCAATTCAGGTCAGATAACTTACTTAGGTATAATATTAATTAAGGATATCAAATCTATTATACATAAAAATTATAATACTTGTCTTCTTAATATACAAAATCTTTTCAATAGCTGGAATAATATGTTCTTTACTATGGAAGAGAGACTTACAATTATTAAAATGATAATATTTCCTAAGATATTATACTTAATACAATCAATAATACTCCCACCTACAAAAATAATTATCAAGAAATTGAATACACTAATGTTAAATTTCTTATGGGTACCTAATAGACATAGGATTGCATTAAAGAAACATACTAATAGCTGGTCTCAAGGGGGCATTTCTTTTCCAGACTTTAACTTATATACTATCTCTTCTATTATAAAAGTTATTACTTTGTTAATAGATCAGTCATATGTTGCAAAATGGAAAGATTACTGGGAACTAATTAGTATTCACTTCATGAAAATCTCTTTAACACATAAAAATATGATTGTAAATAACTCCATGTTATGGTTACTAAAAGAATTTTGTACTTCACCTATTACACCAAAATATATAGTTAGTTATCCATTAAACATTATTATTAGTTATCGTAATTTTATATTCATGCATCCTAAGTATAAGGAATGGAATTTTATTCTATTCCTATAATGTATACACAAGGTATGCTTTTGTCATCCACTTCTGAAAGAACTCATTTAGTCACAGAAAATGATCTAAAGTACTGGTATCAGTTGCTATCTGATAATAAAGTTAAAAATTTAGACTTCTTAAAACAAGAATTTGATCTGAGAGAAACTTGTTGGTTAGAAGTTCAGACCTTTAGACAACATCTTATTAATAAAATTGATTTAATGTCTATAACAGTTAAAGAATCTATTCCAATACTGATTGATTACTTGATATTAAATTTACAACATAAAGTTTCTGATAAAGGTAAGCTTTCATACATACATAAAATTATCAGAGAAGAAACTTATTACAGTGTAGATACCTATTGGAATTATTTCACTTCCATTAATGGTGAATCACCAAATCAGCAAGATAAACAATATATATTGGAATCTGCTTATAAAACTACTTCTTCCATTATTTGGAGACTTTTTACTTGGAAATTTTTACATAAATCCTTTTATACACCTTTGACAATGAATAAAATAAATAATAAAGACAATCTATGTAAAAGATGTAATGTAGAAATTAATGCTGATTGGGCACATATGTTTTATGACTGTATAAAATTGAAAGAATATTGGAAGTCAATCAATGATTTTTTGCAGGCTCTTTTTACAGATAATTTCATTATTTCTAAATCTCTTACATTATTCAACACTCCTGTTCCTCAAAGTGTTAAAAATGTTAAGCTTCCCTTGTTATGGTCTATTCTAGCAGTGGCTAGAAAAATAATAACCAGAAATTGGATTTCAGATACTCCTCCTTCGTTTAATGAATTTAAAAATGTTATGACTGTAGTGTGCCATATGGAATTGATGACAATAAAATCAAGAACTACTAGAAAAACATCTTACTATATTATATGGGATACTTTACAAAATCTGTTAAAAAAATCTTAGCTTCAATAGCATGGTATTTTAGTTTAATTAATTGATTTGATTGTAGTGGATGTCTTTGTAAATACTTTGGTTATTTTATTGAATGTTATAACCATTTCTATTTTAATTACTTGTATAAAATTGTTATGATATTTATTTTGTATGTTAAAACATTAAACTTGTTTTAAAAAAAAAGAACATATATGTGATGGTGAGTGCCATCTGCAACAGGGATACAGTAGATATACAGTAGGTGACATACACATGCCTGTCTGCATGAACAGGTGCCAGCTTCAACACAGGCACACTCACACAGGGACACACACACATTGACACACTTGGCAGGGCCAGGAGTGCAACTCATCACTGGTGGGATTGCCACAACACATCAATGTGCAGGTATCACATGCACCACACAGGTCATACGGAGGCCATATGGGCAGTGAGTATGAGGAGGTGTCAGACATCAGACAGCATGCTTCACTGTGCCCTGGTGGTTGTAGTGAGTGTGGATGTGGACATACACACCATATAACATGCACACAAACACACAGGGTGCCAGTTCTGACATGCATGGGTGCATGTCTACATGGGTGTGAGGTGGCCAACAGTGCCAGCAGGCTATACAAGGGTAGGCGATGGGTATACCTTGACATCAGGCCACATGACAATGGTCTGCATTGTGGCTCAGGCCTGTAGTGTCTGTATTTACCCACACAGGTTGGTACTGCATCCCTCATCCAGTCACCTGGGTGACTATTGTGTGTGGCCAATGTTGTGCATCACTTGCCATGTATGTTTTCCCTAGTCCATAACATGGATGGTGTCTAGGATGTGCACACCTCCCACATGCATGTACAGTGACATATGGAACTGTACCTGGGGTGTCTGGCCCATGCTGTGAACACAGATTATCATCAGATGTGCCAGTCTTGCCCACCTGTGGCACGAACTGGTAATGGTCAGCAGGTTTACCTTGCACCTACATTGATAGCATGCTAACAGCATTCCCTGATGTCAGTGTCATCTGTCCATACAAGTCATGTTGTCAGGCATTGTATGTCCATTGTGAGTCACATGTGAAGGCACAGTGGGGTTGCTAACTGTGATTGGATGGCCTTGGTGTCACATGTATGGGTATGGCTTTGCACCCCAGCCTCTCAGCTATTTTACATCTGTTATCCCTGTATGGTTGACATTGTGATATATAGTAGGGCCACCATAAATGAAACAAGCAAAACCCCCTCCACATTGCCCACAGGTGTCACACACACACCGCCACCTCTACACAAGATATGAGTTACACGCACACACACCTGCCATGTCTGGGAGTAGAAAACCTACCTAATTAGTTTATTGCACTACAGCACTACACAGTTATAGTACATGCCAAGGACATTACTGAAGTACATTTTCCCCAAAGGTGTATTTCACAATGAATGACATCAGCAGGTGTAAAGGAAAACATAAAGATCAATGCACGTTAGGTTCAAGCAAGGCACCCTTTATTAGTTGCAGCAAGGAGACAAAGCATGTAGGTACAAGGTTTGGCTGATTTTCCATAGTTCAGCCTACAGTTTTTATACAATTTTCTACAAGTGCACAGAAAGATGCTATTATTAGATTTTCTGCTGACATGGTCAAATAATTGCTGTCTTGCAAAAACATGTTTTTTGAGAAAAACAACCTGGCCTTGAGTTTGTTTCAGCTTCCCTTAGTTTCTCACAATTCATTGTCAAGTTCTGATATGATACATTCAAGGTACAGTCCTGGCCTCAATACACTTTCTGCTGATGATGGTGGATTTACAGACATCCATTGTTCTCTTTTCAGAGCTTCTAGCAGCTGCATTTTTTCACACAGAATTAGGAGAATAAATGTATTAACTCCTTTTAACCCTTAATACACTAAACCTGCATAGTGCAGTTATACATTTTCCTAACATTTCCCCCCCTTTTAATACTTTATTCGACTTTCAAAACAAGCATACACAGTTTTTCTTCCCTTAACCATTTCCCACTCAGGATTTGCAGTTAGAGAGTCATTCAGTTCAAGCTTGTGAAAGTATTTCTTCAGCTTTTAATCAGTACCTCTAACTCAACATTCTGATATAAAGTCTTTGAAATTGAAGCGTCTATGAATTTTTCAACTAGTCCTTTTATACAGGGGATGCAGCAGCATCCACATACCATCAGTAAGGCTGCCCCTACACAGATGGCAATCAGAATGTTCATCAAGATGCTGCCCCAACCCCCGAACCATTTTTGGAAAAAGTCTGTCAATGGATTCGGTCCTGATTTGGTCATGGCCGATACTTGCCAAATTATTTCGAGATGGCTATTTCATGTTTGTTGTCAGGAATAAACGAACAGCACTCCTCCTGGATTAAAGTGCACACCTCCTTTTGCTGCTAGGGTGAAGTCGAGAGCCATGTGATTTTTTGAGCACTGTCCTCATGGCTGTGAGTTCAATTGCTGGAATCAGATATGCCAGAAAACAGCTTCCAGACCACTTGCCTGGTAGCCATTATATGCTCTATCACCTTTTAATCCACACCCAGTCTCCTGGTCACTGCCACTTCCGATGTTTGTTTTGTTTTTTGACTGAACAACAATTAAAACTGCAACAGGATGTTTAGAACAACAACTTTTTTTATTCATATCTATCAACATAAAATCAGCTTCCCTGTCTGACAGGGTTCTCATGTTCAACAGTGCCAGGGTAAAAAACTTAACAGCAGGTTTTTTTTGCCTCTCTCAGCTATTTTCCTCCTTTGCGTCTGCATTGTTTTTATAAAATAAAAATGAACTCACACGGAGTTAATGCTCTCGCTGCTAAAAAAAAGTCAAATCAAAGATATCCAGATAGTCCAACAATCAGGATTGCTTTCAGACAAGCTGATGTATAAAATACCATACCATTTCCCAACCTTTCAACATATATATATAAAAAATGGAATTTTTACTCAGACTCACCACTCAACTTGAAAAGAAAGAAAAGAAGAATTCATATCCCTTACAAAATCACTTAGATCGTTGCAATGGATGTTCAGTCCTTGTTTACAGTTATACCCAATTCTACTGGTATAGAAATGGTTAGTAGCTATTTAAAGAGGGTTTCAGGTTTTTCAGAAGCAGCAGTGGAACTTGTAACATGTTTTTTGGAAGCAGTTTTGGAGTCTAATGTATTTTGTTTTGATAAGCATATATTTTTGCAACGGGATGACGTAGCTATGAGCACTTCGTGTGCCAATAGCTACGCCAACCTGGTTATGGCTGAGTGGGAACATAGGTGTCTGTTTAAAATGAACCATTATATTAAGTCAATCCCCTTCTACAGGCATTTTGTGGACGACCTATTTTTCTTATGGTCTGGTACACCTCAAGATCTAACTGATTTTGTAAGGGATATGAATTCTTCTACTCATTTTCTCAAATTTACAGTTGAGTGGTCTGAAGTAAAAAATCCATTTTTAGATATATATGTTGAAAGGTTGGGAAATGGTATGGTTAATACCGGCCTATATAGAAAATCTTGCCATAAGAATATGTTGCTTCATCGTAATAGTATGCATCCTGGGTATATCTATAGTAATATAGTTCATGGACAAGCTATGCGCTTGTCCAGATATACCCCAAATGACCTTGAGTTTAAAGAAGGGTTGCTTGATCTTAAGCAGAGACTGACGGAGCGTGGATATAATGATTGAGGTCTGATGAAGCTTATGCCGAAAGCGCTAACCTGAGGTGCACCAAATAAACTTCTGTTCTTAGTTTTACATCTACGTGGATTTTATTCACATCAGCTTGTCTGAAAGCAATCCTGATTGTTGGACTATCTGGATACTTGGATTATCGTATTTATTTTTGATAGCATTTTCATGCTATATGTGTACTCCTTCATTGTTTTGCTCACGCTGTTTGTTTTTTATCTCTGCATTGTTTTTAACGTATCCAGATTCAAAATTTCAGAGGGTTGTAATTCCTCATTTAAAAGAAATACCTCTGTAGCTGCTTGTTTTGCAGTGGTATCAGCTCTTGCATTACCTTTTGAAATCCTATCTTGTTGCTTGGTGTGAGCTGCACATTTGCAAATGGCCACCTTCTGAGGTAACTGAATAGATTCTAAAAGATCTAAAATAAACTGCTCATGATTTATAGGTTTGCCAGTAGATGTTATCATTCCCCGGTTTTTCCATTGTTGTGCAAACACATGTACAGTGGAGAAAGCATACTGGCTATCAGTAAAAATGTTTGCACATTTACCCTTTGCTAAAGTACATGCCTGTGTCAGGGCAATCAATTCTGCTGCCTGTGCAGATAAATGGTGCGGTAAAGATTTTGCTTCTATAACTTCAGTATCAGAGACTACTGCATATCCTACTAGGTTCTGTCCTGCAGGGCCCCTTTTGCACGAGCTGAGGTATGTCACCTCAGCCTTATCCAAGGGGACATCTGTGAGATCTTTTCTAGATAGTGTCTTTTGCTCAATTACCTGCAGGCAGCAGTGCAGTGTGCCATCTGCAGGGGTTGGTAGCAGAGTAGAAGGGTTCAAAGTCATGCATCGTTCAATTGTCATATGAGGTTGGCTCAATAATATAGTCATACAGGAGAGATGCCTATCAGTGGAAAGAAATGCACCTTTTCTTGCAATAAGATAATTGCGACTACATGGGGTTCCCTCAAAGTGAGGGGGGTAGAACAAAACTACTGAAGCTGATACCTGTACCGCCATTGCAGCTGCAACAACTGCCTGGACACAGTGGGGTAGTAACCGTGCCACTGGGTCCAGCTGTGATGAATAGTAAGCAATGGGACGTTGCTTATTCCCATGTTGTTGTGTTAGTACTGATGTCATATAACCCTGCTTGCAATCTACAGTCTGGAGAAAACGTTTATGATAATTTGGTAATCCCAGACCTAGAGAGGATGCTATTAATTTTTTTAGTTTACAAAAAGCCGATTCTGCTTCTGATGTCCATTGTAACAAATCTTGTGTTGCCATGGGTGTCTTATATATAAGGCCAGTTAAGGGTGCAGATTCCAAAGCATAGTTTGGAATCCAGCTTCGACAAAAATTAGTCGTTCCCAAGAAGGACATAATTTCCTTCTTGGTGGTAGGCATTGGTGCCTGCAAGATTGCCACTTTTCTGTCCTCATCTAATGTTCTACCTTCCTTGGATATCACATATCCTAGGTACTCCACCTATTTTTTCCAGAGTTGCAGTTTGTCTTTGTTTACTTTATGTCCCTCAGCAGCTAAAAATCGTAGAAGTGCTACTGTATCTTCCCTACAATCCTGCAGAGTGGGGGCCGCTAACAAAATGTCATCAACATAAAGTAAAATCTGACTACCCTTCGGTGGATTAAACCTTACCAAGTTACTTGACATTTCCTGTGAGAATATGGTAGGGCTCTCACAATATCCCTGTGGTAGTTGTGTATATGTGTATCTTTTTCCATGAAATGTGAATGCAAACCAATACTGGCTATCTGGGTGTATTGGTATTGAAAAGAATGCTTTACTAATATCCACCACAGAGAAATACTTTTGTTGAGGTTTTAAGTCATTTAACAGAGTGTGTGGATCTGGCACTATGGGTGCCCTTGGTATTACTGCATCATTCACAGCTTGCAAATCCTGGACCATACGCCATTCTCCATTGGCTTTTTTAACTGGAAATAAAGATGTATTACACTGCGAATTGGGAGATTCCAGTAGTACCCCTCCCTTAAGTAATGCTTGTATGATAGGTTTTATCCCTGCCTCTGCATCTTTCCTTAAGGGGTATTGTCTTTTCTGTGGTCTAAATGCTGATTTCGGTGCAATATTAACTGGCCCTGCCATATGGATAAGTCCTACATCTGATTTCCCTGTTGACCAGAGAGTCTCTGGTACATCTCGCAAGGCGTTTTCTTCCTCCTTCAGTAGGAGTGTCCATCAGCTGTCTTCGAGAGAATGCAGGTGCACACCTGGGTTCGTCTGTGTCACCCAATTACATTTTTGTACTTGTATTCCCTGTCCTGACAGTTCCAGTTCTGTTTGTTTCTCCCATTTTGTGGCTTTCTCCCCTAGGTCTGCCCACTGTATATTTTTATTCTTGGTCAGGCTAACATGTGGTAATCGATTAGATTTATAAAGTGTTAAAAATTCCTGAGGCAGCGAACAGCTGACTACACTATTCCCTTCTGTGTCCCAGTACAGGTTACGCAGTACCAATCTATTTGTATGGTTCTTAAATAATTTTTCTTCATATTCCTTATTGGGTCCTGATGTATTACAAAAATATACGGTACAATGTAACAGGTGTTTTTTATCAATGTCGAGGGAGGGAAACTTACTGATGGCTACATTCATCAGCTCCTTGGTCACAGTCCCCGGACCAGTTGTGACCAAGTCCTGACTATACCAATAAAATATTTCACCCCCCGATTGCACCATAAAGGTGTCAGTTTGTCGCTGTGCTTCCATTCCCTGCATGGTTGGGACCACTGCTATACCAAATAACTGCATGAGATCCCTGCCCAAGAGATTCACTGGGCACTTTGCAGAAACTACAATCTTACTTTTCTGTGTTAATCCCAAAACAGGATCAGTTATTGTAATATTGCGGGAGAGGGGCTCCCGATATAGCTGCCCATTAGCTGCTTTTACTAATATATAGTCGGATGATTCTGAGTTTCCTTGCAGTTTGGAGGGGTGTATCAGGGTTCGTGATGCCCCTGAGTCGCACAAAAATTTGACCTCCCTGCCTTCCACCGAAAGTATAACTTCTGGTTTAGTATCTGCAAAGTGGAGCTCCAAGCTCAATAGAGCCAAGTCTAGCACTTCATTTTCTCCTTCCCTATCATCAATTCCCTGCACTTCCTCTATTTCCCTTTTCACATTCTCAATTGTCCTTTCTGCACTAGCCCCTTCTAATGATTCCTGACTATCATACAGTCAGTCTTCACCCTCCTTGTCTTCCTTAGTTGCTTTCTTATTTTTCTTGCAATCCCTTGCCAAATGTCCCTTTTTACCACATTTGAAACATTCACCCCTTTTCTTGCGTCCTTCAAAGTCTTCTGATCGTTGATTAGACTGCCTACCTCCCTGTGCATTTTTCCTGCCCTTCTTTCCGGGGTGTACTACATAAACGTCTGTCCGTCCTCTACAGAAAATACTTGAGCCTTCTTTTTCTTTTTGCTATTGAAATGCCTTTCAGCATGTCTAGCATATTCGAGTAGTGATTGTAGCCTGCTAGTTCGATGATCAACCATATGTTTTGTAATGAAACTGCTTATAGGTGCACTACTGCCTTTCAAAAGTGCATTTTTCAACTGCTGTTCACATGGGGAATCTTGTTTTTGGTCTTCGGGGATCTGCATCCCACAGTGGTTATTAAAAAATTCCAGTAGCCTAGCGAAATATTGGTCTACTGTCTCACCCTCCTGTTGGATGCATTGATTAATGCAAGTCCAGTCTGCCCTAGGTTTCCATTTTTCAGAGATGCGGTCTGTAAGTCCTTTTACTCTAGCGTCTAAATCTGCACTGCTATGAGGAAGGGGTTTTTGTTCAGCATCACTAGGATTCCAATTGCCACAAATCATGTACCAGTCTGGCCCTACAATTTGTAGAACTACCCTTTCTATTTCTTCCCCATTTAAATGATAACTTACCCTCATTCCTTGTAAATCGTCTGAGAATTTTCTAAAATTAATATTCGGATGGGGAATCCCTTCTGTAGCTTTCCAGATATCTTCCGGAGTCCAAGGTCTGTATACTAAGATGGTTGGATCCTGATTATCCTGCCCAGCCTGAGGGTTCGGTACTTCTATGAGTGGACATATTTCCTCTTCTTCTCCCGCAGGTTGTGTGTCTTTAAATTTCTGCCATGACTCCCAATTACCTGCTTTTGTTTGGGACCTAGTTTCAATGGGATCCCTTATTTTAACTAGTTTTAGTTTTATAGCGTCCCTATCCTCAGTGACCACAGGATATAGCGGAGGTGGATCTACCTGTCTACTCGCTCCATATTCTGGTAAGGGTGGGGGAGGCGGAGGTGCTGTTGCTATTACTAGGTTGTTATCCTCCCTATCTAAAAACATTGTTTTTGAATCCTTGTTCTTTTGGTCCCTACAGTTTACTTCCTCCAGCCACCTGTGTGCCTGGGGAATTCCTAACTGTCTTTGCTTTTTTACCTGACCTTTAGAATCAGTTTTAAGTTGTTTAATAAGTATGATGAGTGAGGATTTTTCCAATTTTCCGTCAAATTCGTATTTAATAACCCATTTTGAAAAGTATCTAACATTGTCTGCGCGCTGTGACTGCATATATTTTGCATCTTCCGTTAATGGTGGGTCTCAGAGTGTTTTTGCACAGTTATTACCCATTTTCCCTTACCTTTGATTGTTACGTAACTTCACCTTGATTCTCTAGTTTTAACGTGTACCACGAATTTTGTTATAGTCTCTTCAGAATGACTACCTAAAGTCTACTTATTCTGTTTCTCCTGATCTATGACAAGACAGTACCTTTCTTATCCCTGACTGTAAGAAAAATGCAATCTGACAAAAAACAATACACATCTAGTCCCTGATCCTAAAACAGAAAAAAAAGTAGATTCAACTTACCTGAGCCCACATGATTGATTGCTGATTCGCGGAAAACCCATCCTTCAGTCACAGATCAGAAAGTTGCTGGCCTCTTTTGACGACAATTCAGTCGGAGGACTTTACATATAAGAAGAACCGATTTGGTTTCTTCCCAGTACAGTTTCAGCCACCTGGCCGTCTGATCCGAGGTGAAGAGAGGATTTCCGGCTCGAGGGACCAATCTGTAAAGGAAATCATAAAGATCAATGCACGTTAGGTTCAAGCAAGGCCCCCTTTATTACTTGCAGCAAGGAGACATAGCATGTAGGTACAAGGTTTGCCTGATTTTCCATAGTTCAGCCTACAGTTTTTATACAGTTTTCTACAAGTTCACAGAAAGATGCTATTATTAGATTTGCTGCTGACATGGTCAAATAATTGCTGTCTTGCAAAAAAATGTTTTTTGAGAAAAACAACCTGGCCTTGAGTTTGTTTCAGCTTCTCTTAGTTTCTCACAATTCTTTCTCTAGTTCTGATATGATACATTCAAGGTACAGTCCTGGCCTCAATACACTTTCTGCTGACCATGGTGGATATACAGACATCCGTTGTTCACTTTTCAGAGCTTCTAGCAGCTGCATATTTTCACACAGAATACGTAGAATAAATGTATTAACTCCTTTTAACCCTTAATACACTAAACCTGCATATTGCAGTTATACATTTTAATACACTAAGCCTACATATTGCATTGCAGTTATACATTTTCCTAACAGCAGGATTACCAAACCAGGGCATGTCAACTTTACTGCGAGTGAGTAGCCTAAAATGCATTGATCCCTACACAGACAGTGATACACACACAAAACATCCACAACTGACATGTGTGGGTATACAACCCCTGACCAAGGTGTAGCTCACACTACAGCATGGAGCTGTTATAGGACGCACCACAGGGATTACGAGGGAAGCCTTTCCCCAAAGGTGTATTTCACAATGACTGACATCAGCAGGATTGCCAAAGTAGGGTATTTGTAATGTACTGCGCGTGAGTATACTATAATGCATTGCTCCATATACACACATTGAAACACACACAAAACGTCCGGAACTGCCATGGATGGAGATGGAACCTTACCACCATTCTAAATCACACTACAGCAGTACACAGTTATAGGATGCTCTACAGAGATTAGTGAGCTACAACCTTCTCAGAGGTATATTTCTAAGTGGGTGACATCAGCAGCCTTGTCAGCGTTGAGTATATGAATTCTAAGGAGTGTGAGTACCCTAAAAAGCATTGTTCTCTACTCAATCAGACACATGTTCACAGTTGGCAAGTCTGGGGTTAGAACATCTGCCTATCTACTTCATCACACTACAGCAGTGCACAGTTATAGGATGCGCTACAGAGATTATTGGGATATAATTTTCCCAGAGGTGTATTTCTAGGTGAGTGACATCAGCAGCCTTGCCAAAGTTGAGTATATGAATTGTACAGAGTGTAAATAGCTTAAAAGGCATTGCTCTCTGTTCAATCAGACACACACACAGATGCCCAGTCTGGGGTCAGAACACCTACCTAACTACATTATCACACTATAGCAGTATACAGTTACAGGACGTGCTAGGGGGATTACTGGGCTATGATTTTCCCAAAGGTGTATTTCTAGGTGAGTGACATCAGCAGCCTTGCCAATGTTGAGTATATGAATTGTATGGCGTGAGTAGCCTAAAAAGCCTTGCTATCTACTCAGTCAGACACACACACAGTTGTCAGGTCTGGGGTTAGAACACTTACCTAACTATGTTATCATACTACAGCAGTACGCAGTCACAGGATGTGCTATGGAGATTACTGAGCTATGACTCTCCCAGAGGTGTATTTCTAGGTGAGTAACATCAGCAGCCATGCCAAAGTTGAGTATATGAATTGTACGGAGTGTGAGTAGCCTAAAAAGCATTGCTCTCTACTCAGTCATACACACACACAGATTCAGATACAATTACCAGGTCAGGAGTTAGAACACCTAGTTAACTACATTATCACACTACAGCAGTATGCAGTTACATGACATGCTACAGAGATTACTGGGCTGTGATTTTCCCAGAGGTGCATTTCTAGGTGAGTGATATCAGCAGCCCTGCCAAAAGTGAGTATATGAACTGCACGGAGTGTGAGTAGCCTGAAAAGCATTGCTCTCTACTCAGTCAGACACACACACACACACACACACACACACACACACACACACACACACACACACACACACACACACACACACACACACACACACAAAGTTGCCAGGTCTGCGGTTAAAACACCTACCTAACTACTTTATCACACTACAGCAGTACGCAGTTACAAGATGTGCTAGGGAGATTACTGGGCTATGATTTTCCCAGAGGTGTATTTCTAGGTGGGTGACATCAGCAGCCTTGCCAAAGCTGAGTATATGTATTGTATGGAGTGTGAGTAGCCTAAAATGCATTTCTCTCTACACAGAGACAGACAGGCATGCACAGAAACACACACTCACACAATTGCCAGGTTTGGGCTTAGAACTACTACCTAACTAGTTTATCATTACAGCAGTACGCAGTTATGGGACGTGCCATGGAGATTACTAAGCTACAGCTCTCCCCAAGGTGCATTTCACATTGGATGACCTCAGCAGGCTTGTCATAATACTGCTATGGGGAGGGCAGTGTGTGCATGGGCCATACCCTATTCATGTAGGGGTTGACATGCCACATGCAGGCACACACGGGGTCATATGTCACAGGTACATGTATACAGTGATTAGATGGCTACTTCCTTGTACAGTCATGTTGCACAGCTGGCACGTGCACCACATAGTGAGTCATACTGACAGGTACTGGTGGCTAGCATCTGCAGTGAGTTACATCTGCACCTCATGTGTTTGGGGCCCCTTGGCTGTGTGCTGGGTGGAACAGGCCCAGATGGCTCCTTGTCACGGTCAACCTCTTCCACACATCTATGCCCATCTACCTTTGGCTTATAGTGTGTTGTCCTTACATATATGTCTGTATTCCTATCCACCGTGTGTGCAAGGCAGGAGTAGTGCATACTGACATGTGTCTGCACTGAGAACTGTGACTGCCAGATATGTCTGGTCCACTGGTGTTTGCAGACATGGCCTGCATGTGTTTACGTGTGTGAGTATGCCCAGTATGACATTTCAGTACGTTGTTGACTGACATTGCCTTCATTCGTCTAAGTGTGTGAGCATGACCAGTATGGCCATCTGTGTTGCATGTGTGGATCAAGTCCAGGTAGTTTGTACTGCTGTGCTGACCTTTGTATTGTACACTGACAGGTAGCATGCTGTGTCTGCAGGGTATCTAGCAGTCATTTGGCATTGACTGTTGCAACATTTCTGCATAGGGGGTGGTTACCTGACTGTTTCTACTGTTCTACACAGGAGTGGGGGGGGGGCACACCTGACTGTTACTATAAGTGTACGTTGGATAGGGGGGCACACCTGACACTTGTACACATTTGCCAGGACTGTACTGGTATGTCAGGTACTCCATTTCAGTCTGTAGTCTTACCTATCCTGCTGGCTAGAGGCATACCAGTGTACTACAGATCCTAGCTTTGTTTACCTACATATTAGTTTCTGACTTCCTAGCCTTCACAACTTACATCCGACTGCCTGGCCTGCTGTGGTCTGTCTGTGCAGGCCTGGGGGAGGGGTTACCCATAGGACACATTCAGAGGCCATAGTACAGCATTTGTTTGTGTTTGCTTTCACCTGTCCTGCTGACTGAGACTGTTGTTGGGTATGTGAACCTTCCTGACTGGCATGTGTGGCTCTTATGGACACACATGTCACTCAGCCCATTTCTTGCAGTGGGTTTTGTCACCCTGTGTAGTACTGGCTACTATGGTGACTCCAGTATGTGTTATAGATGTCATGGTGCCACTATGGATGTTTACTGTCTGCTGCCTTAACATTCGGCCACCTAATTCCCTTGCATGGTCACATCCATACCATAGCTACAGGTAACAGCACATTCTACTCCATTTGGCAATTGGTAGGTTGATTGACTTAACTTGAGTGTGTGCCAGACTTGAGGATGATGCTGGAGGGCTGCCTATGTTAGATGCACATGGTATTCTCCCTATACATGGTTGGGCACAGGTAGTGTCATGTTTGGCATCCCTTTTATTGTCTGTGTGAGTCAGAGATAGGTGTCATTCCCTGGGTCCCTACTATGTCAGTGCATATGCAATGCATTGCCTCTTTGCCAAGGCCAGGGCATACTGAGCATTCCTCTTCTGCCTACTGGGGCAGGCTCAGGTTATTCCTCCTCCAAGTCACTCTGTGCCTGCACAGGCCTTGGCATTGATGGGGGGCTGTGGTGGCCCTGCCCCATGCTGTTCCTGCTGCAGCTATTTTCACAGGATCATATTGTGTAGCATAGCACATACCATAACAATTTGGGTACATGCAGCTGGTGAATACTGCAAGGCTCCATCAGATGTGTCCAGACACCAGAACCGTGACCTGAGCATCCCAAACATACGTTCTATTATATGTCTGGCCTGTGCGTGTGCCTCATTATGGCGTTGTTGTTCAGGCGTGTGTGCATTTTTGATGGGTGTCATCAGTCATGGCTCCAGTGGGTACCCAGCATCCCCCACTAGGTGACTGTATGGGATGTCCACATTGGCAAATCTGTGGTACAGCTGTGCCAGATGCCAATATGTGTTAATCGTCATAGCTTCCAGGGCAGCCAGCACACACATTTATTATAATGCCCTGGGCACCACATATGAACTGGCAGTTGATGTAGGGGATGCCCCTGTAGTTGATGTAGGCCCTACCCTGCTCACTGGGTGGTGCTTTGATGCATACGTGCGTGCAGTATATGGCACCCACTACCCAAGGGTATTCTGCTATTTGGAGGAAGAGACGCATATTGTTGGTCAACACCTCACGTGTGTTGAGGAACTATACGTGCTCACTGGCATGTGCCGACATGGCATCCAGGAACTGGGGGTATACCATGGATGCTGATGCCTGTGCGATGCCCATGATATCCACAGTTGTGCTTTGGGAGGTACCTGTGGCTAGTATACCTAGGCGTATACATACCTTGGTATCCACTGGGATGGGTTCCCCTCGGCCAGTTTGGTGTGTCAGGTGTGGCCAGCACAGCTCAGCAACTTGCTGTAGGAGGTCTCTGTCCACCCTATAATGCTCCACTATCTCCAGCTCACGTAGCCCCTGGTAGGTTACCCGGGGTCTGTACACTCTTCTCTCTTTCCTCACTGTGGGTTGTTCAGCAGCATTCATATTCTCACCACCCTCAGCCTCTTGCACATGTTGTTTTATGTTGCCTGCTGCAGCCCTTCTCATTTTGTAGGTTTGTTTGTTAAAATTTCCCTGTTTGTATACACCGGTGGTGTAGAGTGTGGAAAAAACAGGGGTGGAGGTGTTTGCTTAGTTTATAGTAGTGTTCTGGGCTGGGCTGGTCTGCTGCCTGTGTAATTAGCTGATTCTGATACATTTCACCTGGCAGCTTAGCTAGTTCTCCTTGATTACCTTCCTAATGCTGTTTTCCCTTCCCATTGCCTCTCTCTTCAAATGTGCACAGAGCTGCTATTTCCTGGTTTAACTTCTTTTTTCTTCCTGTACAACCCAGTGCATGGTGCACACACCCACTTACACTTTGTAAAGGGTGCTAGGCAAGTTTAGACACACCCCTAGCTTAGCTGTGCTAAGCTAGGGGCAATCCCAAGCCACAGGGCTCCAATCCACTTACATTTTGCCTGACACCTCCCCATGATGTCATCTATATCCTAGTCTTGCACCCAGGTATTTATACTCTTACACTCTTGGGACCTGCCTCACACCCTGGGGAAAACTGGGATTAAATATCCTTCCCCTCATTTGCATAGAATTGCCTGCTAATTGCATAGTTACATGTGTCACACTGTGCCTCCCCCCTTAGCAAACACTACTCACTGGCCAGGTTGTCTTTTGCCTGCCATTGACTTGCATGGTGGAATACTGATTTTAGTTAAGAGTGTTGTTTTTAGGTTTATTTTCTTATTTCCCCGCCAGTCCCATTTCCACGCCGCTGCCCTATGCTTCAACGGACGTGATCGGCGGACATATCATAAAGGTTGTATTTTGTACATTTGGCATTGTTTACAAAGCCAATGGCCTTCCACTTGGCCATTGGCATGCTTCCTCAATGCTATGCAGCCTTTATTTGGAGCTAAAAACCACAAAACTCACTCGTTGAGACCCAAATAAGGGTATGAGAAGCAGCAGATGAGAGTTCTAAATATTGAGATGTTAGATATTGCAAAACAGTTTGCCTGAACAAAAAAAACGGAACACTTTATTTGGAGCTGTCATATCTCTGTTTTGCAGTTTGCAGTGCCGTACTCGGTTACTAACCGAGTACATTTCTGCATATTACACTAGTCCTGCACGCCCTGATTCCTGCTTCCTGGATGGCAAATTTATCTCATTTACATGGTTTTCACCTGCAAATGGGGTGATTTGCATACGGGGTCTGGGGACGTGCAGCACTAGTGCTACAGCACTCGCGCACGTCAGATGTGCACATACGTGGCTTGCTCGGCCGCCATATTGGCAAAATTTCATCTAACACTACTCATGCACATTGTGCAAGCTTTTGAGAATCCGGAGGACAATGTAAACAGAAAATATTAACATGAAAAATGCAACATAGACTGATATTGTGCGTCTTCTTTTTCTTTCAGCTGCTCCCATTAGGGGTTGCCACAGGAGATCATCTGTTTACATTTCTTTCTGTCCTCTGCATCTTGCTCTATTACAGCAACCACCAGCATATCCTCTCTCACCACATCCTTTAACATTATCTTAGGCCTTCTTCTTTTCCTCTTACCTGGCAGCTCCATCCTTAGCATACTTCTCCCAATATACCTAGCATCCCTCTTCAGCACACATCCAAACCAATGCACCTCACCTCTCTGGCTTTGTTTCCAAACCATCCAACCAGAGCAGACTTTCTAATATACCAATTTTTATCCTGTCCATCTTCATCATACCCCTTGCAAATCTTAACATCTTTAACTCTGCCACATCCAGCTCTGACTCCTGCCTTTTTGTCAATACCACCGTCTCCAACCCATGTAACATAGCTGGTCTCACTACCCTCTTGTAGACCTCCCCTTTCACTCTTACTGGTAACAGTCTGTCCCAAATCAGTCCTGACACTCTTCTCTACCCACTTCACCCTGCCTGTACTCTCTTCTTCACCTCTCTTCCACACTCTGTTGATCTCAAGTATTTAAACTCATTCGTCATCACCAACTCTACTCCCTGCATCCTCACTATTCCTCTGTCTTCCTTGTCATTCACACACATATATTCTGTCTTAGTCCTGCTGACCTTCATTCCACTCCTCTCTAGAGCATATCTCCACCTCTCCAGGGTCTCCTCAACCTGTTCCCTACTTTCACTACAAATCACAATGTCATCTTCAAGCATTATAGTCCATGGGGACTCCTGTCTGATCTTCTCTGTCAACCTGTCCATCATCATTGCAAATAAGAAAGGGCCCAGACATGATCATTGATGTAATCCCACCTCCACTTTGAATGCATCTGTCACTCCTAACGTAGACTTCACCACTGTCACACTGCCCTTGTACATATCTTGTACTACTCCTACATACTTTTCTGCCACTGCCGACTTCCTCATAAAATACCGCAACTCCTCTCTAGGCACCCTGTCATATGCTTTCTAAGTCCACAAAGACACAATGCAACTCCTTCTGACCTTCTCTATAGTTCTCCATTAATACCCTCAGAGCAAACATCACATCTGTAGTGTTCTTTCCTGGCATGAAACCATACTGCTGCACACTAATCACAAACTTCCTTCTTAACCTAGCTTCCAGTACTCTTTTGCATAACATCATGATATGGCTGATCAATTTTATCCTTCTGTAATTACTACAGCCAGTGGCGTAACTATGTTAGAAGCGCTCTGAGGCAAACTTTTCCTAGGTGCTCCAACACCCCCCCCCCCCCGGGAACCCAAGCCATCAAGATGGCCAAAGGCCCCAGAATATTGCTCTTATAAAAGGTTTGTTGTGTTTGTAAAAAAAATCTGAAGGATAAGAAGTCTGAAACTCAAACGTATGCAATTATTTAGTGGCTTGTATCCTCTCTGATTTGCCAAAAAAAATACAAAATTTTGTGAGGAACAGACTAAAAATGGGAGGCAAAAATCTGGGCATTCTGCGAAAATCTGTACATTTGCCAGTATGATTTTCCAGAACAGTTTGAGAAGTACATCGTAGCTATAAGCATGACAGCGCAAACAGTGAGAAATAGTACAAACTGTGTAGGCATGGGCAGGCATCAACCCCCCCTTCCAGTTTTGTACATGGGTCGGGGTGCCATATTGACAGTGACCATAACCGGGTCACACTACCGGATTGCTAGCACAGAACAGAATAAAGTTAACCTTGACCTTGAAATGTGCTTTTTTTGTAGTTCTGAATTATCATGTTCTTTCTGGTATGCCTTGAACTGCACGATTGTGCAATAATTTCGAGAGAAACACGAAATATCCTTTGCGAAAATGCAGAGAAGCTAATTTAGACTGCCTAGTTCTAAAAATATATATATATATATATATATATATATATATATATATATATATATATAGAGAGAGAGAGCGTATCTGTGCACGTTTGGGGTGGGCACAAGTTGGTATGCAATTCTAAAAATTCTGGCTACAGCTGCTATAGCATGTCACTGATTTGTACTGTAGTCTTTTCAACAGCACAGTCTGAAATAAATATCACTTGTCTGGTAAAAGTTGGAGGATCCCACTCGGACTGTTTTCAGGTGATACTATCCAGACTCTGAACGAAGTGTCCCGATAAAATAAAAAATACTGCAGTACCTCTTTCTCCATAACATTTCAGTGGTTTCTTAGTTACATTGTAGCCCATGTATCTGATGTCTGCCTAGAGGAGAACGTTACAGTACATCAGTTGCGTAACTATGAGAGGCGAAGTGAGGCAAAAGTACATATTGACCATTAACTATACACTGTCACACCTATTACTGAACTTTGCTCAACAATCACTGACAAAGCCAAAGATTGGGGGAAATGGAACGGTATTGCGTGGGCAATTAATGTTACACTTAATTCATTTAAAAGGTTAATACAACAGGGTTGGCTTCAAAGTACACTTTCTGAACAATAGCTATAAATGTTAATGTCTGGTATTATAGACTGACTGACTGTTGTCCTCAAGTGATTTATCAAAAAATCAAAAAAAATTACAAGGATCAGGGTAAAAATATAAGGCAAAATCGTGAGACAACAGAAAGGTATATGGCCACCACCACGGCCTTAATGTCTAGCCACTTTGCCAAACCCCCCCCCCCGGTCAACAGAAAATCATTTCAGCTTGTCAACCCCTTTTGGACTGTTGGTGGTAAAACGCTACACTGATCACAGCTGTAGAGTTGTGTCCTCAGACAAGTGTTCTAAGACAAGTCCTACACCACCCTCTCTGTGAAAACAGTGCTCTGTGCCCCTGCTCCAAATAGCTGACACACACACTCTTTGAGATTTGATTTTCACACACACACACACACACACACACACACACACACACACACACACACACACACACACACACACACACACACACACACACAAACACACAGGCAAGGCTGGCACAGATTTACCAACTATGTCCCCTCTGCCCAGACTATAAGGTAGGTACTCCCACAGAACACTCCAAAGCAAGGGTACCCAATTATATGAAGTAAAATTGATAGTGTTTATAGTGTTTGACCAATGTTACAAGGCTTTCGGGAGTGGCCACAGTATCACCAAATAAATATAAGTACTGTCAAAGGTTAATATATTTTCTAAAAGACCAGTCAAAATGAAAAGTTTAAATATATTTAATAACAAATAATAAAAAACATGAAAATACTAAATATCTATTTACAATAAACAGCAGAGTTTAAATCAGAGGAAATATCAACAATAACTCAGATGAATAGATTTACACAGATACAGAAAAACAGTACTTAATTAATTCATTATATTTTACTGACTGATTTAAAGAATTAGGCATGATTGCATTGGTTTGGACATATGCTGAGGAGGGATGCTAGGTATATTGGGAAAATGATGCTAAGGATGGAGCTGCCATGTAAGATGAAAAGAAGAAGACTTAAGATAAGTTTTATGGATGTGGTGAGAGAGGACATGCAGGTGGTTGGTGTGACAGAGCAAGATGCAGAATACAGGAATAAATGGAAACAGATGATCCACTGTGGCAACTCTTAATGGTAACAGACAAAAGAGAAGAAGAAGATTTAAAAAATTATTGTTCCCTGGTTGTTTACTAAAGCAAGGCAAGATGAAGTGGTTGAGTGATCCTTCTTTGTCAGGTTTAAAAAACAGACTGTCCTGAGACTTCTGCTCATCTAGTATTAAAACATCATTTCAGTGGTGGACTACAGAATGACATCACATACATCTTGTCATCTGACTTCTGATTCCCACACTACCCCCTTTACTAGAAACTGAACCAGAAGCTAGCACATATGTGTCAACATACGCACACATAGAGCTTTGCTAAGATGTGTTATAGCATCTGTAAGCTATAAAACCATTTCAAAAACTTCTGCCCTTCCAAGGTAGCAATTAGTTCACCCCTAAGACAATACAGTAGGATTCTTAGTCCTGGTTTTCACAGATAGTTTGTCTCTGGTTGTAATCAGAACTGTAAGATACAATCTTTATGGCCTAAACCATGTAATTTAATTTCAGACTATTTGTCAAAGTTAGCTGGACTGAGATTAGCCTCTTCTCTTCCAGTATCTTCTGTTACAATATATTCATTTCAACAGTTACAATACAGTCTGACATACAGGTGT
This sequence comes from Protopterus annectens, assembly GCF_019279795.1. Taxonomy (NCBI): domain Eukaryota; kingdom Metazoa; phylum Chordata; order Ceratodontiformes; family Protopteridae; genus Protopterus; species Protopterus annectens. Next base: position 334,143,590 of record NC_056726.1, read on the forward strand.
ATTTCTTTTTTGCCCTGCAGGACCCACTGTTGGTACATTTTTAAAACAAGCAGCTTTACAAATACATTTTCCAACACAAGCACCTGTACAAATCAGTTTGATATGCAAATGAAATATAATTCTTTACAAAACTCCAGCCTGCTATGCTGGCATATATTACACATCCACTGCCCTATTCTTCTGACATAGCTGGCCATACCTCACATCATCACAGTCACACTGCTGCTTAAGAGTATTTTTCCATCTATGACCCTACCATGTGTGTACACCCATTAACCCTGAGGAAGGACACACAATGGGCTTGCGAGTATATTATCCTGCCTCCAAGGTGACTTCTTTATATCTCTATTCCCTTGAGGATAATATTCCATGCGCATACCTGGCTTCCACTAGAGATCAACTTTAAGGTGTGTTCAAGTGCATACACCCCCAGGATGGGTACAAGTGTACTCCCAGCCTGTTAAGTGCCCAAGCCTGAATTCAGATTGCTTGGGTGGTACTCAGTACTTTAAATTTCTATGCCACTGGTGCAGACAATTGCCACAGGAAGTATATTTTCATCTAGCAAAATAAATTTATTTATGGAAAAGACAAATGCACAAAAAATATGTGTGAAGTAGATAACATTAAAACAATCAGTGATGAAATTACCTTTGCTAATGCTAGAAAGCTCAACAATATAGTGGGCGATTTAGAAGGGATTGAGAGGTTTTTGGCAGTCTTCAGTGCTAAATTTAATATTATGCCATACCATGTGGTACCTCAGCAATTCACCTTCAGTAGATGAATCCATTGAAGGTGAATTGCAGAGGTACTGGATGGAATGGTGTAATATTAAATTTAGCAGTGAAGACTGCCAAAAGCCCATGGTGTTCATTGTTTTTGTTTTATTATTTTTTGTTGTTTAAATTTACAGGTTTTTCTCTGTTGTGAGGATATTGACAGATATATACCATTGTTCAGATTGCGTGGGCCATAATCCAGGTATTATTCCTCTATGCCACTTTTGGAATTCATTTGGCATAAGTCACAGAAGAAGATTTAGAATGAGGTAGCAATCATTCACCAAATGTACATGCACTATTATTCTCACACTACATGCAGATTTACAGGCAATGTAGAGAATCACCAATTTACCAGTCAGCTCTTTGAGATGTGGGAGGAAACACAACACCAAACAGGACCCTATGCAGACAAAGTAAGGGCATCATAAAAAAAAAAAAAAAAAAAACATAAACAGCCAGAGAACCAAGTACTGTGAGGTGGAAATCATAACTAATATGCCATTGCACTACCCATATAACTTGGAAATAGTACAAAATCCAACTTTGAATGGCATTATCTTAGACATTTTACCAGTTCTACTGTCTAGCCATGTTTATATTTTTTAATTTACACAGATCGTTATACCATCATCTTTAGCCTTCCACTAAATAAAACTGATCTGTAAATTAATCAACCTTCTTGTGCTTTACCATTGTAAATTATGATGGAATAAATTACCTTCTTTTGAAAACAGGTACTATTCTCATTGACCTAACTCAGTCTGGTTAGCATGCTGCTGATGATTATATGACATCATTAATGTCTGCCTTAAGTGACAGACACTGTTAAGACAGAAATATTTAGATAAATACAACAAAAACATTATATTCAAAAAATTACTGACATATACAAAAAATGAGGTACTCCTTAACTTCCATATATTCAAACAATTACTGACATATACAAAAAATGAGGTACTCCTTAACTTCCAGAAATTACTTTTTTAACACCTTTATTAAATTATCACTAAAGACATATGCAAACATTTACTTATATAAGAGAAAACAGACCATATTAACATGTTCCCAATTACAAACACTATGCATTACATATGTTCTTTTGTACAACTACCATCAGTCCACCACCACATAAATTGTTCAATTCCTGCCTTCCTTTAAACCTCATTCCTCCAGCAGAATATTATTCTGCATGTATTGCTAGCACAATTTCTGTGGAATAGACTCAGTCTCCATGTCAAGCAGAATACTTCATTAACCCTTTTTTAGAGCAACGTGTATAATTGGATGGGGAACAGAAAATACACCCCTGGGATTCCATCTCTGTCCTTGCTGGACAGAGGCATCGGGTGCTGACATGTCAGAACATGGGTAAATTCTTGGCTAGGCTTGTAAGGGCCTCAGGGTTAATAGCCTAGCAACTTTCTATGATTCTATGGGTCTATGTTAACTCATCGAATGCTTAAAAAGCGAACAATGATTTATCAAACCCATGCAAGCAAAAGCTTACAATCTTGAATGCTTAGCACAACAATTTTTTTCCAAGGGAAAGAAATTGCTGTTCCACAAAACAAAAAAAAAATTTAAACATTACATAAAGTGGGGGGTTGTGCCCATCCCCCTACTTAAATATACCAACTTCAAGATCACACTACAATCACAAAAATGGCAACGTACTGGAAGTGGCCAAGCAATTTCTTTCCCAGGGAAAGAATTTGCTTATATGCCATTTTGCTATTTTGCCTTTTTTGTGCTTTCAAGTTTGAGCAAGACACATTCGAAAAAATGCCTTTTAGATCATTTAATAGGAACCTGGTTCTATGATCCTGTTCTCCTAATTTGCTCTTACCTTTTTGTAAAGATCTCACCTCCAATTCTTTTATCTCAGTTACAATAATCAGAACTTCATGTAGAGTTGTTTCAGGTTTGAGTTCCAATTTCTAGTAATTGTTTTCTGCTAGCCACCAGAATTAAACTTAAGAAGGCCTTAGTATGTCTATGCAATTCAGATCCTGTGTCCTAGCTCAAAAGAATCCTTTCCTTAGTTACATCCATTTGCTCACCCAGTATCTCTGACTGAGTACTCTGTAGGGAATGTTTAAAGTCTGCCAATTCATTGCACTCCCAAAACATATGTTCCCAGTTGTCTCTTTCTTCCGCTTCACACCTCCAACATTTACCATCTACACAGTAATGCGAATAGCGTGCTGTGCTAATGCGTCCGTCTCTAGTGTCATAACATAGTTAGGTAGGGGTTTGAATCCAGCAGGTGGCAAGTGTGTGTGTGAAGGGGGTAAACAAAGAAAAATTCTTTGGAGTCTGCTTGGGATATAAACATGCCTATGCAAACACTTCCAAGGAAAAGTCCTAAAACTGGTCTAGACCTTGTTGCATACTTGGAAGCCATACATTTGCCCTCCCATTGCTTCTTTGTAAATTGCTTATCCAGTTTCTCTTCCCAATCTTTTCTAACCTTCTCCAATCGATTCCTATAGTAATCATGCAGCATTTTATATTCCATAGTAATTATCCATTTTTTTAACTCATTAACACTTATGTGTTGTGGAATGTCACACCTTTAGCAGCCTACAAACAGCTTGCATTCCTGAGCATTCAGAAGTATAAATGTAAAAAGCAAAAGATAGATAAATGTAAATATTTTGTGAACAGTAAAAGTTATTAGGACTACAGAAATAGCAATGTTATCAATTAGAAGTATTCTTTACAGTGATAATAGTCATTGCATTCATATTCTTTCCATAAATACTATAATATGTTATACTGCACACTAACCCCAATCATATTTTTTGCTATACTTTCATAAGCACATCCTTATTCTTTGGACACTGTACAACCTAGGCATATATTGTCAAAACGGTTTTGCTAACCAGATATAAACTTTCACATGACAAGAAGAAATTCCTCTGTGAGTGCATATTTATTGAGATATTTACATAAATATGAAAACGTGTTTAATTGTAAAATTAATAATATAAATAACACTGACTATCTCTCAAGATGTGCTATTTACATATTTACAATATCAAAACCAGTTTTTTTCAATGTCTAAGGTTTCACATGATGTCATGCAACAGTTTGTAATTTACTTGCTTTTTGAAGTATTGACTATGTATGAAAAGTGTGGTATGAATAGAGACTAACAATGAATTTCCTTGTCGACCACCACGGCATATTACACCATTCCCCCTTAATAACATGTAGGACTCTCAGTTATGAAAATATGAATAAGTGACAAATAGTGATTGCTTCAACTACAGCATATTCTAGTTTGACAATCTTAGTGTTATTTTGTTAATAAATCCTTACACTTTCTGAAACTATCTAATATTATGTGGTAAGTTGCTTAGTTAAAGAAGCCAGACCCAAAAAAGGTCTGGATGCCATAAGTAACTAAAATACACAAAAAATGTATTTTAGGCTTGAATTATTTAACAGCACCCTCTCTTCTATATTCAACTAAAACTCAACAAGAGCAGGGCTTTCTCTTGGGATTTCCCTATCTCTTTCTCTTTGCCTGTACTCTATCAGTCCCTGATAGCAAAGGCAATCACTAGCCTGCAATCCACATGTTTTCTTGGCTTCTTCCCATTCTATTGCATTTGCCTCTCAGTTTATTTGATCTCAATATCTTGGTTGCTTTACCAGTCTTTTCAGTAAATTCCAACCCTTTTTTGCCTATTCTCTATAACCCTAATTGCAGTCACACATGAATTGGTTCAGCAATACTGATATTCATGGCAAACCTCCTTTCTCCAATCTCATGTTGGCTTAGTTCTTAGAATACTATCTGCTACTTTGTGAATATAATATTATGTATGATTGCTATTATTCTGCTTAAGAATCTGCATCCCAAATCCCACTCTCTCTCTATTTCTTGAATTTCTCGTATTTATTTATTATCCCTTTCCACTTTTGATTATAGCTTTCTGCTTGTGTTATGTATATGAGCTAGGGTTTCCACCCCTCTGTTTTTTTTCTGGACTATCTGTAAATCAAGCTGATTCTCCAGTAGTCTGGAAAACACTGTACAAACTCCAGTATCCTGTTTCAAAAAGGAAACAGACTATCAGAGTTTGTAAATTGGCTGATTTGCTATGCTTTTTCACAGAAAAGCATAGTAAATCAGCTGAAAGCAAGCAGCAGGAACAGAAAAAGAGGGCATTCTACGACAGGTGATGTCATTGTGACATCACGCAATGGGCGGGATGTGGGCGGGAGAGGGGGTGGTATGGGCAGGGTTACTGGTGCCGCAAGGGGTGTGGCTTTACTGGCTTTACACGAAAGGTGGCAACCCTAATATCAACATTAATTGTGTAGCTCTAAAATATCCCATCAAATCAAATAATCCTAAACCATCGTGTTCTGTTGGAAGGATCAGCTTATCTCACTTGACCCTTGCCCTCTTCCTCCTCCAGATAAATTCCTTCATCTTGTTATTAATTATTGTCCATCACTTCTCCTCTGGTTAATAAAAATATGCCTGACCTGTATATAAAACTAAAGGGACTAAAAACATTTTCACTGCTTGTATCTTGCTATCCATATCCATAAACAGGAGCTTTCAGTTTCTTAGTTTTTATATTATCCTTTGTTTAGTATCTTCCCACATATCCTTATTTGTCATAATAGAATCCACTTTGATCCATACTTATAAATACTTCACTTTACCATGTTCCCAAGAATATGGGTGTTGCTGAACCAATTCACGTGTGGGTACATAATTTACAGCTTTTTGTTTTATCTTCATTAATTTTATATCCTGAAAAACTTGAAACTGTCTCAAATATTCCACAACACTGAGATTTCCTTTTCTGGTTTTATCAGGTACAAAATAATATAGTCTGTGAATAAAGCCAACCTTCCTTGATTACCATACAAATTACGTCCTTGAATTTCTGAGTCCCTTCAGACAGAACTTATCAAAGATAAACCCTCCCACTTTAATTCTTGTCTCTGATCCCACATATATCCTCTTAATTAACCTAATTATTATAGCAGGGCAAATACTTCCATTGCCCTACTCATAAAATCCCAGCTTCCTCTGTCAAATGTTTTCTCTGCATCAACATCCACCAATGACAGTGGTATTTTCTTACATTCTGCTTCCCTCTGGATCATAATTTTTCTATTAATGTTGTTAAATGCCCCCTCCAGAAAGCCACATTGATACATGTCTATTAATTTTGGCAACATTGTTGCCATTCTTTTAGATAGTATAGACTTAAACACTTTATAATCATTATTTAAAATTGAAATGGGTTTAGATGAAGCTGAGTCTGATAGGTCCTTACTGTCTTTAAGCACTTCAGCCACCACAGCTTTCTTCCAGGATGTTGGTACTTCTCATACATTTAAAATACTGTTAAACAAAAAAATCCAGATCTTTATCATGTTTTTCCCTTCTAGCCACAGGAATACTATCTGTTCCTGGAGACTTTCCTTCAGATTGATTTTATGTCATAATTTGTATCTCATTTTTTCCTGTCTTAACTGTTAATTTTAGATCCTCATTATCTCTAACCTTGGCATACTTAAGTCCTCCATAAATATTTATATTTGTGCTCTTTCATGATTTCCACATTTCTCTGCTTTCTACAGCTTTTCACAAAATGTCTGAAATATCCCTAAATTGACTAAATGATCTCTGTTTTTGTTTTTTTTTTTTTGTTTTAGGCTCCCTAACCTTCCCAACAACCTTTTCTACTTTCTGTTGTTTAGGGCCTTGTGCTAAAAGTTTTGTGCTGTGGAATTATTATATATAAAAAAAAAAAAACAGTTGCTTAAGGCCAGTCTTTCTAAACTCATACATATTATCCAGGTACTCCCTTTTTTTCTCTTTAGTACTCTGCAGTTGTGCCTCTTCTTCTTCTTCTCTGAGATTCCCCTTATTCTGCAATACTTTAACCTTTGTCAGCCCCTCTAAATAATTCATGTTACATCTTAACCATATCTCTTTTTCTTTTAGTTCTGCCCTACTTTTAAACTCTGCTTTCATTTTCTCACACTCACTAGGTTTAACTTCCAAAGACATTTCCATCTTTCATAATGAATCTTGAATAATTTCCTCTACCCCTTCCTAAATTCCTCTTTTTTAAACAGCTAGATAGTAAAGTGCCAGTGTCCCAATTCTGATTTATTACCCTACATTTTTGTATTAGTTTTTATTGGTGCATGATCTCAGATAGTTATTGGATATATGTTAAAGCTTTAAATTAAATGCACATATTCCTATAATTTAATTTATGTCTAGTCTAGCCCAGTTGTTGTACCTTGGGAAATAATATGTTAATTCTCTCTGAATGCTCATGTGTTCCAAAACTAATATGTTCATCATCTACCCTCTTTTGTTCTATTTTCCCTTCTAGGTCAAGTTCCAGTCCCCACCTGTAAGTAACATTCCCTGTTAAAGCTGATTATTTCTCCCAAAATTTGCTTAAGCTTTGTAATGGCAGTTTTATGTGGCATATAAATACATGCCAGCATAAACTTTCTCCTTGCCAATAGCCACTTACTACCACAAATCTACCACTACTATCATATTTTTCTTTTTGTATCACTATTAGAGTTCTTCTAGCAAATTAATTTAAATACTACACTTTTCCATTGTCCCCAATAGACTGCTGAATATACATCTTGAAACCCTTTCTTTATCAAATTTATATGCTCATTTCTTTCCAAATTTGTCTTCTGTAGCCTTGCTACTTGTACTCTGCATTTCTAATAAAATTAAACACTAATATTTCACAGCCACTTTTTCCTTGCAAAACCATATTTCACAAATATGATTGATGCTTTATAATCTCACATTTATTCACTAATTTCAGTATTGCTTGTTTTTCTCTTGCTCATCATCATCTTCCAACACAAAACTCTGGTTCAATGTACTCCGAATTTTTCTATTCAGCTGCTGTGCTTTTTTTCTCTCAAGCATTTTCTTTTGGAACATTGGAAAAGGTTTCACTGGCACAATCTTTCTATCAGCTTTATTGTCTGAAGAATGAGAAGCAGAGTCCCCTTCTGTTTGATGACTCATTTATTGTTGGACAGACCTTTGTATTTCCCCCATAGCCTGTTCTGCATCAATTTTTGTTTGATCCTCCAGGAAAAAAATATTCAGAAGACAGCTGGATACAGCAGCTTGAATCTCATACCTGCCTTTCAACATTCCCTGATTGCTGGGATAAATTTGATTTTCTTCTGCCTGGTAAGCAGTGAATAATCATTTTCCACAAATACTCTGCTGTCTCCAATTTTTAATACTTTGCCCATCTGCCACAGTTTTGTCAGGATCAACTCTTTCTACTGGTATGATTGCATCTTTACTGATACAGTTATTGGCTGCTTTCTCGTGGCCAGGTTTGGAGCATAAACTCAATGTACCCTTTCATTTAACAAATCCTGCTGTGGAATACCTGCCCACTTACATAATTTTGCTTTCATAAAATTTATACAGCCTGTTCCTTCCAATTTCTCCACTACAGCAGAAAAGTTTCAGTTTTTTTTCCTACAGGCTCTGTCTTCTAACTCTAGCATTTTTTGAAACAACTCTTCTTGATAAGTCTGATATTCAGTCAGCTTTTTCTTCATTTTGGCCTCTGATTTTTACAATTTTATCAGCTCACCTGAATAGATGATTAAAGCACCTTCTATTTTTTTTAGCCTATGTTATAAGATTTGATATATTCCTTCAATGTTTCATTTATTTTAATTTTCTCTGAGTATGTTTGCTTTATTCTTTTCCTATAAATTACTGGAAGCCATCTCTTGTACCAAAGCCAGAGCTTGAACTGCTTTTTGCTGAACAGCTACTGGATTCTTCTCAGTGTTTTTTTTGTTAACCTTTTCTAGTTGATGATCTCTGAGGCTCTCTAAGTTTCTTCTTTGTTGGCATCCAGACAGTCTACTTACTAGCCAGTAACTGAATTTTACTTAAGCTGACAAAATTTCTAGCCTGTATCTCTCAGAATCTTTTTTCACACTGGTATAGCTGGAATTAAGCTGTTGATCAGTGTGCTGCCATCTTAGAAGACCTTCCAAAAATTACTTTAATCATAAAAACAAGTTTAGATTAACTAAAGTATAGAAACTACTTACTTTCCTTATCATATTTATCCTTAAGTTATAAACTCAGCCTGGCCCTGAAGAGTGAAACAATAATAATGTACTCCTTAGTCACACCAGAAACAGCAAAGAAAATGTGAATGACATGTCATCAATAAACCATGAAACAATCATCCAGTCATAATACATAACAAATGTGCTTACACACAAATTATGTGCATATTCCATAATAAGTAAAAACAGTATTCTAGAGTACTGCAAAGACAAGACATGACATACCTTATATAAAAACTGACATAATGATTGTTGATAAAAGCACAATTTTAAACTAATATTCCATGGGATTACGTGACACAGAATCAAAGAAAATATGAATAAATCCTAAGTAATCAAAAATGTTAGCATGTTGACACATACCTGAGCTATGGCAACATGCTATAGTGATATCATTTTACAATGGGGGAATCAGACCAGAGCCAAACAAATTATCGTTAGTCTGATTAATATTCCATGCAACACCATGAAGAGTGCAATGCAGTTTATCAAGAAAAACACAGAGGGTGTACTTCTGTTTGATATTGTACACTACGATTGTTTTCAGGTGAGTTTTTATGTTTTGAATCTTTTGGTGTTCTTAAACCCAGGTACTGGGGATGCACAAGCCAGTGCATTTCTTTGTGCCGGGGAAGGGTTGTGTCAGGAAGGGCATCCGGTGTAAAACCTCTGCCAAATTACTGATGCAGAGAACATTTCATATTTACATACTGGATCAGTCGATGCCCGGGTTAACAACGACCACCACCAGTACTGCTAGCCAACAGGGTGCTGGCTGAAATTGGGCTACTGTTGGCCGAAGAAGAAGAGGAGGGGGAAGGCATGCCCGAAGGCAGGAAGATAGGAGGAAGGTTAGGAGTGTAGTACTGAGGGTAGGAACTTTGAATGTTGGCAGTATGACTGTATAGGGAGAGAGCTAGCTGATATGATGGAGAGAAGGAAGGTTGATATATTGTGCGTGCAAGAGACCAGATGGAAGGGAAGTAAGGCCAAGTGTATAGGAGGCGGGTTCAAATTGTTCTACCATGGTGTGGATGGGAGAAGAAATGGGGTAGGGATTTTCCTAACGGAACAGTATGCCAAGAGTGTTTTGGAGGTGAAGAGAGTGTCTGATAGACTGATGTTTATGAAGGTTGAAAGTGATGGTGTAATGATGAATGTTGTTAGTGCATATGCTCCACAAGTTGGGTGTGCGATGGATGAGAAAGAAAAATTTTGGAATGAGTTGGATGAAGTGGTGGTGAGTGTACCCAAGTGTGAGAGACTAGTGATTGGAGCAGACTTCAATGGGTATGTTGGTGAAGTGAACAGAGGGGATGAGGAAGTGATGGGTAGGTATGGTGTTAAGGAAAGGAATGCAGAAGGTCAGATGATTGTGGATTTTGCGAAAAGGATGGACATGGCTGTGGTGAATACATATTTTAAGAAGAGGGAGGAGCATAGGGTGATGTACAAGAGTGGAGGAAGATGTACACAGGTGGATTATATCCTATGTAGGAGGGCCAGTCTGAAGGAGATTGGAGACTGCAAAGTGGTGACTGTGGAAAGTGTAGTTAAACAGCATAGAATGGTGGTCTGTAGGATGATGTTGGTGATCAAGAAGAGGAGGAGGAGTGTGAAAGCAGTGCCAAGAATTAAATGGTGGAAGTTAAAAACGGGTGATTGTGAGGTGGAGTTCAGGGAAGAGTTAAGACAGGCACTGGGAGGCAATGAAGAGTTACCGAATAGCTGAGTAACTACAGCAGAGCTAGCAAGGGAGACTGCTAGGAAGGTGCTTGGAGTGACATCTGGACAGAGGAAGGAGGACAAGGAGACATGGTGGTGGAATGAGGAAGTACAGGAGTGTATACAGAGGAAGAGGCTGGTGAAGAAGAAGTGGGATTGTGAAAGAGATGAAGAAAGTAGACATGAGTATAAAAAGATGAGGCGCATGGCAAAGAGAGAGGTGGTGAAGGCTAAGGATAAGGCATATGGAGAGTTGTATGAGAGATTGGACATTAAAGAGGGAGAACAGGACCTGTACCGATTGGCTAGACAGAGGGACAGAGCTGGGAAAGATGTGCAGCAGGTAAGGGTGATAAAGGACAGTGAGGGAAACGTACTCACAAGTGAGGAGAGTGTGCTGAGTAGATGGAAGGAGTACTTTGAAGGGCTGATGAATAAAGAGAATGAGAGAGAGAGAGAAGGTTGGATGATGTGGAGATAGTGAATCAGGAAGTGGCAAGGAGGAAGTAAGGACAGCTATGAAGAGGATGAAGAATGGAAAGGCTGTTGGCCAAGATGACATACCAGTGGAAGCATGGAGGTGCTTAGGAGAAATGACAGTGGAATTTTTAACCAGATTGTTTAATGAAATCTTGGAAAGTCAGAGGATGCCTGAGGAGTGGAGAAAAAGTGTTTTAGTACCTATCTTTAAGAATAAGGGTGATGTGCAGAGCTGCAGTAACTACAGAGGCATAAAATTTATCAGTCACAGCTTGAAGTTATGGGAAAGAGTAGTGGAAGCTAGGTTAAGAAGGGAGGTGATGATTAGTGATCAGCAGTATGGTTTCATGCCAGGAAAGAGCACTACAAATGCAATATTTGCTCTGAGAGTGGTGTTGGAGAAATACAGAGAAGGTCAGAAGGAGTTGCATTGTGTCGTTGTGGACTTAGAGAAAGCATATGACAGGGTGCCTAGAGAGGAGTTGTGGTATAGTATGACGAAGTCAGGAGTGGCAGAGAAGTATGTAAGAGTGGTACAGGATATGTACAAGGGTAGTGTGACATTGGTGAGGACTGCGGTGGGAGTGACAGATACGTTTAAGGTGGAGGTGGGATTACATCAAGGATCAGCTCTGAGCCCTTTCTTATTTGCAGTGGTGATGGACAGGTTGACAGATGAGATTAGACAGGAGGCCCCGTGGACTATGATGTTTGCAGATGACATTGTGATATGTAGTGAGAGTAGGGACCAGGTTGAGGAGACCCTGGAGAGGTGGAGATATGCTTTAGAGAGGAGAGGAATGAAGGTCAGCAGGGCTAAAACAGAATATATGTGTGTAAATGAGAGGGAGGGTAGAGGAATGGTGAGGATGCAGGGAGTAGAGTTGGTAAAGGTGAGTGACTTTAAGTACTTGGGATCAACAGTTCAGATTAATGGTGAGTGTGGAAGAGAGGTGAAGAAGATAGTACAGGCAGGGTGGAATTGGTGGAGAAGAGTGTCAGGAGTGATTTGTGACAGACGGGTACCAGTAAGAGTGAAAGGGAAGGTCTACAAGAGGGTAATGAGACCAGCTATGTTATATGGATTGGAGACGGTGGCACTGAAAAAAAGGCAGGAGTCAGAGCTGGATGTGGCAGAGTTAAAGATGTTAAGATTTGCACTGGGTGTGACTAGGATGGACAGGATTAGGAATCAGTATATTAGGGGGTCAGCTCAGGTTGGACAGTTTGGAGACAAAGCAAGGGAGGCGAGTTTGCGTTGGTCTGGACATGTGCTGAGGAGGGATGCTGGGTATATTGGGAAAAGGATGCTAAGGATGGAGCTGCCAGGTAAGAGGAAAAGAGGAAGGCCTAAGATAAGGTTTATGGATGTGGTGAGAGAGGACATGAAGGCGGTTGGTGTGAAAGAGCAAGATGCAGAGGACAGGAAGAAATGGAAGCAGATGATCCGCTGTGGCGACCCCTAACGGGAACAGCTAAAAGAAGATGGTGGTGTTCTTTGAAGAGGTAACATGAATAGCTAATGAAGAGCTGATAGAACAACTTTCTTACATTGGCCTTGAAAAGGCATTTGGTATGATCCCACATAAATGGAATAGCTGACAAATTGCTAGCATTACGTTTCAATTTTTATGTAATTCAGTGGGTAAAATGGGTTCCTTTTGAAATTCTGACGACTATAATTTGGATCCTTAGGACTGTAAGACTGAATGTACCAAAATGAAACATTTACGGATCTATCTATCTATCTATCTATCTATCTATCTATCTATCTATCTATCTGTCTAATCTCTCTCTCTCTATCTATCTATCGATCTATCCATCTATGTGGGTGTATTCTAAGTTCATGGTTACAGCACTTATATTCATTCCTAGTATTATGAGGTACAGCAATTTCAGAATTATTAATGCAGCCCTCTACCAATCAAAAGGTGGTGAAAAATGCTTTAATGTCAGGACAATTTGTTTTGACATTCATTATACTTCTTTTCCATTTGTATATTATTGTTCATTGTTGTGGGACTTGACATTATGTGCCTCAAACTTTCAGTAAGGAGCCTGGAAAACTGTTAGTTAATCAAGAAGATACAAGTCAAGGTGAATGGATTTCTCTCTATCTTGGTATCCTGACAAAGACAACCACTGGTGTCTCAGAGTATTCTGCATTGCTGTCACTTCTTTTTGGACAGTTCTTCTCAGAAATAAAACTGAGACATGGGATCTGGATAGCCAGATATGTTGGTGACCACAACCTGTACTACGTCAATAAAAAATACTAAAATTATAGGTTGTGTACAAAAAATCCATCTAATGCAACAGCAATGATCCAAGAGCAATAAAATAAGACCAACAGTTCAACGTTCACAAGATTTTAACAAAAAACAAAGCTTTTGAGTCACAAGCTTTTTTCAATGCATAAAAACACTTTACAAATTACCATTTTTAAATATAAAGCCAGCCAATAAACAACACCAATCAACTCATGTGATACTGACATCAGCAATAATTAGAAAATGCTTAAAAAGAAAATAAAAACTAACAAATATTTGCTTTTTATTAAAATCTTGTGAAAGTTGAACTTTTGGTCTTATTTTATTGTTCTTGGATCTTGCATTTGGATCGTTGAGTTCTTAAGCTGTAGGAAGAAATGTTATTTTTTGCAACAGCAATGATCTTGCCTTTAATAGCAGTGAATACAGCATCATGAAAATTGTTCATAAATTATGATTACAAAATAGATGGTCAGATTTTTTTAAATGTCATTAAAAATCTAGGGATAATGATAAACAATAATTTCAACTTTTGTTTAACAAACTATCATCACAATGAAATGAATAAAAACTTAAGTTTTATTGATTATAAATGCAAAAAGAGAACAACTGACTTAGGCAAAAGCCTTCAGAGGTGCATAGATTATAATAGGAGCAATGTGACTGGCTGCTTGTGACCCGTGGCTCCAGGGGACCCATTCTAATGTGTCTCCCCAAAATATAATATATATATATATATATATATATATATATATATATATATATATATATATGGTTCTTCCTGACTTCACCGAAACACCGACAACGAAATAACCCGACGGTACACAAAACACGAAACCTTATACACTTCACACCACAATCAAAAACAAAAACAACATTCCCCAACCAAAAACCAACTACACAACACACAAGCACAACCAAATCAAACTAAACCTACACCTCACTTACACATACACATACACCCCCACACCCCCCCCCCCCTAAAACCCCCTAACCTCACACTTACCACACCGCCCACTTACTAACCCTGGGCCTAACCCACTAACTAACTCACTTATCTAACCCCTACCCCCGCACACAACCCTACTGCACTTATCCGCCTGACCCCAAAACCCTAACCCACCTTATCACTACCTCCTAACCCCTAACTCACTTCCAATAACCCTAACCTGACTACTACCCCACTCCTAACCACCTTACCCCTAACTCTACTAACCCACCCTCTCTACCACCTTACCTACCGCATTTACCTGACCCACTTTCGCTTACTACTCCAACCCACCCGCCCTTTCATCCCTTACCACACTCTTTTCCCATCCGTCACCATCTTCATATATATATATATATATATAGTTCCACTTGAAACCATCGAATGTTCAGAACATTGAAGTTCTAATCATCGAGACCAGAACATCTATGTTCAGAACATCGAAGGTTCAAAGTGAACCACAAAAAAACAAATAAACAGTCAAAAACTATTTTATGCAGGGGGGGCTTCGCCCACCCACACCCCCCCCTACTTTAATATTCGAACTCCAAGATCGCACTTCAGTGGGGTAAGGGAAATCTCCCGTTTATCGCTATATGCGGTAGTGCTAAACGGGAGATTTCCCGTACCCTACCTGCAATGCCAACACTCAAATGGCATACACAACATGCAGGACACCTTGCTGTCCTGCATATACACCCAAAACTTACCAATTTTACTCGCCTGGCACTTACACTTTCAACCTTCGATGTTCTGGTCTCGATGATTAGAACTTCGATGTTCTGAACATTCGATGGTTTCAAGTGTAACTATATATATATATATATATATATATATATATACATATATCTATATATATATATATCTATATATATATATATATATATATATATATATATATATATATATATATGTATGTATATATATAATGAGAGAGAAAGAGAGATAAAGAGAGAGACATGGGGGGTTCTTATGTTAGCACTGCTAATTCATTTTAGTTTGTTTATTCACTAAACATAACAGTCATTATGGACAATTTTTAATTTTTAGTTTAAGCAATAGCAGAGGGCAATAGGTATTATTTTTTTAATCACAATCTGCTTAATTGTACATGACAAAGTAGCTATAACTGAAGGATGGGGACTGTTATTGTTTGCACATGAAAATAACTTGACCTATTGTTATTTGCTCAGTTAAGTATCTGGCTTTGGGGATTCATGTGTATTTTTATGGAATAAGTTGGAATATTTGTGGCTATTAGTCTTTGAAAAGAAAGTTGAAGTTACATAGCTTTTTACTGTCCATGATCATGCAGAAAGCCCCTGATTTTGCATCATATTTTTGGTCAGTTTCTAATATAATTAGTTCTTTCTGGAAAATCATAGACGCTTGCAGTCAATAAATGATGGCAGACATTTGAGTTTCAGACATTATATCCTTTGGAAAATGCAAACTAATGCAAATATTTTTATTTTAGCAACTGTTTAAGTATATAAGATATATCTCTGATTCTGGGCTGTTGCCCCACATTTTGCCTTTGTTCCAGATTTTTGTGCTGAGAGGTTGAGAGGTATTATTATTTTTTTTTACCACAGTCAGATGAGGTAAATACAGCAAAGTGGCTATAGCCTGGGTGGGGGGTAGTGCTGGAGGCTGCCTGTAGATAAATGTAACTTACCATAATGTTTGCTCATTTTAAACAATCTGGCTTTGCAGTGCTAGTTTGTATTTGTATGAAGTAAGTTGGAATACCTGGACGACCATGTGTTTATGTGAAAAAAACTTGAAATACATTGTATCCATAATTACTCATGTGATTGAGAATGGCTGACTGTTGTTGTCATGATCAATTTACATAGTCATTATTCTGCCTTTCTAGGACTAATGTGCATATGTTTAAATATGTTAGCCAGTATGTTGACAAAATCTGTTGGCTCAGTATAGTAGGTACTATTGTGCAGTAACGTGGAGCAAACCTGTGTATTGCCGTGGAGATTCTTGATATAACTATAGAAGGCTTTGTGGCTGTTTTTAGTGTCTGCCACAATTCTGCCTTCACAGCTGGCTTTAGAAGTTTTGACGAGGGACTTCACCTTTTTCTGTAACAGTTTCTTCCTTCTGTTGTAGAGTTTATTAATGGCAGGGGACCACCAGATTGGCTTCCTTTTTTTGGAGGAGAGCATCTTGTTTCTGTTGGGTATGGCTAGTTCCATGCATTTATGTACGTGTTCGTACAGTGCATTGGTGTATGA
Organism: Protopterus annectens; assembly: GCF_019279795.1. Lineage (NCBI taxonomy): Eukaryota > Metazoa > Chordata > Ceratodontiformes > Protopteridae > Protopterus > Protopterus annectens. The sequence continues at coordinate 334,160,223 of NC_056726.1, forward strand.
TACAGCAGTCATGCATCTATTTTTCCATTGACATGGGTGCCGTGAAGTTAGCCACCTCTGTTTTTAGGAGTCCAAAGTCAGCTTTGAAGACGTTTTTCATGGCAGTTACCTTTGCGGGGGGTTTGGGTGAGATGTGGATTTTCATGGTGATTAGTTTGTGGTCAGATCTAACCAAGGAGGAATTGACTATTGGTGTAGAGCAATGGTTGCCCATGTTAGTAATAAGCAAGTCAAGGATGTTGCTTCCTCTAGTGGGGGTAAGAATGAGCTGGTCCAAGGCATTGGAAATGATGAATTCCAGGAAGTGTTGGGCCAGTGTATTGGTGCATGAGTAGTTTTCCCAGTTGATGGAAGGGTAGTTGAAGTCAACTAGTATGAGAGTGTTGGGTTGGACCCTAATAGTTTCCAGGGTGCTTAGGAACATGGAGTAAGAGTCTTGGCACATGGTTGGGGACCTATCGCAGGCTACAACCTGAATCACCATCTTACCCGATGTTAGTTGTACCTGAAGTATCTCAGATGTGTTATGCTGGGCTACTAGTCTGGAGGTGTGCATATCCTTTATGAATATGGAGATACCACTGCCTTTGGAGCTTCAGTCCATGTTCTGCGGCTGAAAGTTATGGAATGAGTTATAGCCTGGTAGCACAGGGGTGCTTACAGCTGCTTTGAACCAGGTCTCCGTTACAGCACAAATGTCGATGTTCTGCATTTTGAGGAGTGCTTTGAGCAAGTGCATCTTGAGATTTAGACTTCTAGCATTGAGCAGCATGACCCTCAGATTGCATTTATTTATAGCTGTTACAGAGGTAATTTAGTCTTTGTAACATCACCTAAAAAAGCACTATAGGGATGGCAAGAGCCTTAGCCAGTATCTGGAAACCCAGGGGTGACAGATGCAGGCCATCTCTGGCAAAGCATCGAGCTCTGTCATTCATGTCATCCCACGCAGACAGATACTGGATCCCCTTAGAATGACACCAGAAACTTAGCCTATTGTTGAAGTCAATCATTTTCTGCTTG